>NC_043712.1:4583787-4678950 GCF_006229205.1 Suricata suricatta | reverse complement strand
GGGGGGGGGGGGGGGGGGGGGGGGCGGGAGGGGCGTGCCGCTGGCGCTCGAGGACTGTGGTTGAGGGGACGGGTCCCTAACTGTTCGGGAGTCGGTGAGGTGGGTCTGAAAGGGGCTCTGCTGTCACCGGTGTGATCCTGGTCCGCTTCCTCACCCTCTCTGATCCTAAAACATGGAGGTAGCAACACACCTGCCTCCGAGGATTATTGGAGTGAAATTAAGTGTGCCCGATGAGACGGGTGCCAGCAGATGACAGCGGAGTCTAGAGAAATCCTGTTCTTTTGAACATTAATGGGTAGAGAGGCGCGTGCGGGGCTCAGTCCATTCAGCGTCTGACTTCAGCTCGGGTCATGATTTCACGTTTTGTGGGTTTGAGCCACAGAGCAGGCTCTGTGCTGTCAGCTCAGAGTCTGCATCAGGTCCTCTGTCCCCCGTCTCTGCCCCTCCCCTGCTTGCACACGCTCACTCTCTCTCTTTCTCTGTCTCTTTCAAAAATATAAACACATATTTTTTGTAATTTATTTATTTTAAGTCTTCTTTTTTCCAAAAAAATTTTTTAATGTGTTTTTTGAGACAGAGAGAGAGCATAAGTGGGGGAGGGCAGAGAGAGAGGGAGTCACAGAATTCCCCGACGCGGGGCTCAAACTTGTCAACCACAAGATCATGACCTGAGCCGAATTCAGATGCTCAACCAACTGAGCCACCCAGGCGCCCCTACAGACATTTTTAAGAGTCTCATGCTCTACCGACTGAGCTAGCCGGGCAGTTCCTACAGACATTTTTAAAGAAAGAAAATTAACTGGCAGAATTAAGTTGACTAGCTTGTCTAGAAACTCAGACTTGTCATTTTGAGTGGAAACCTCTGAGACCTGGGAGTCAGTCAGTTTTCCCCTGAAGTTACCAGGGTGATTTTGTGTTTGTGCCTTTAGGCCGAATGGCCTCTGTGTGAAGCACTGTCAGCGCTGTGTTTGCGGTGGGGGTGGGGGTGGGGGGTGGGGGGATGTTGAGATGGTCTCTCTCTCCTTCTCCATCGGTTGCGTTGATTGCTCAGATTTCCTGTTTCTCTACTGGGGGTGCTGTCATCTCTGGCGTTTATATTTGGGGAGATTTCTCAGGTGGTAGTTGGTTTGCAGGTAACACTCTCCTCTCAGTTTTGACAGTGACCTCGAAAGTCTCCGCAGTGCCTTGCTGAAAACCACCATAGAATCCCACACCAAGCCCTTGCCCCGAGTGCCGGGTGAGCACTTCCTTCTCGGTCTTTAACTCTCTGTTCCCCTCTGCTGACACCTTAAAAACCAGGTCTTAAGCATTTACGGGGTTCATGAATTTCTTGCAGCTAAACTGTCCCCCGTGAAGCAAGCACAGTTGAGAAACTTCTTGGCCAAGAGGAAGACCCCCCCAGTGAGATCCACTGCTCCAGGTAAAGGGACTGGTCCGGAACTTTCTAGCACAGAACACGCAGGACCTGGTATGGATGCAGGAAGGGGGTGTCTGTGGTTCCCGTTAGTTCTCCGTGGGCAGTCGAGGAAGTGTCCCCAGCAGCCGTCGTCCTTCCGAGTACGGAGCAGGGAGCAGCTTCTCCGCACAGGACGCAGCAGTTCGAGGTCACGTTTCGGCCTTGACGCCGTATCCTAGAGCCCACAGGTTCCACCGCCGTGATTCCCGTGGGTTCGGAGGAGACCGAGTGGCTGTGGGGACCCACAAGCCTCCGCTTTGTCCGGAGCTGTTTTACTTCTGATTTGTGTGGGCTTTTGAGTAGAATTGCATTTGGGGGAGGAAAAAAATCACTTAAGAAATAAACTACTCGTGAGGGAATGATGGCGAAACACACGTGGCTGGAACGGAGCCCTGGGACTAACACGAAACACTGTTGTTTCCCCTTAAATTTTCCAGAATTAGTGTCTCCGTTTCTTTTTAAAAAATACTTGTCATATGTCATTTCATACATAGTTATGCTTTGCTTTAGTGCCCCTGTCTGCTGTTTTCTTTGAGTTGAGACTTTTTTTTACACCAATAACAGATGCTTTTTGGGAATTAAAACGGAAGAAGGACATTTAGGGGCTCCCCGGTGGCATGGTTGGTTAAGCGTCTGACCTCGGCTCAGGTCATGATCTCCTGGTTTGTGGGTTTGAGCCCCGGGCAGGGCTCTCAGCACAGAGCCTGCTTTGGGTCCTCTGTTCCCCCTTCTCTCTCTGCCCCTCCCCCTCTTGCACACTCTTTCAAAAATAAACTTTTTTAAAGGAAATTTAGTCTTTCCTGTACCATAATTTATTAATTTGTCTCAATTCATATAATGTTCAATTAGGTAAATAGGGACAAAAATTCTTAATAGCTTTTTTTAACCTAAAGAATACATTTTTGGGGTTTACAATTAGAAAAATAGAGAAAAGTGTAAAGAATAGAAAGTCACTCTTATTCCTCATCCAGGTACGTCATCAATTAGTTCGTGTTGATTTACTCCTAAACATTCTTCTTTAAATTTTCTTTCTTCCGTGTTTTGTACGTATTTGAAAATAAGCTGCAGACAGGCCTCGCTGCGCCTGTTACCCAGCCCGTGTCCTCTACAAAGAAGCTGTTCTCTCACACAGTAACACCACGGTCAGAGGCAGGAAGTTGGACTTGGACAGAACACTGGCTCCCAGCGTGCAGTCCGCACCCACGGTTCGCCAGCTGTCCCTCTGCGGGCCCTCAGAGCGACTCTTTTTTAAAAATCAAGCGTCCGGTTTCGGATTGGACGTCGCATTAAGTTGTCATTCTCCTTAGTCTCCGTACCTTGGCTTTTCTTGTCAGCTTTCCTACCTGGAGCGCGTCTCCTCAGACACTGTCATTTGGTTTTGCCTGGTTTTGGGGGTCTTCCCTGCTGTCCACGGCCATTCCTGTACTCCCTGGATGGTTTCTCTTGCTACGCAGCAGGTCTGTAGGAGTCCTCCATGTCACAGGTAGCCGTGACAGGTTTTGTTGCTGGTTAGTATTTGGCTCTAGAAACGTGCCACATTTGTTCACCATTCTCTTAGTGGACGCTTACTGTTTCCGGTTTTTAGCTGTAATAGAGTAGAATGTAGTTCTGAACGTCTTTGCGTGTCCTTGGGGCACAGATGTCCTCCTCGTATCGGTCACCTGACTAGGAACGGAGTTGGCTCCTCCTCGGTCCACATGCTCCGCTCCGGGAGAGTCTTCTGTACAGTTTCCCGAAGCGGCTGTACCAGCTTGTTTTACTCTTACCATCAAGGTAAGACTGTTTCAGTTTTCTGCAGCTTTGCCAAGCTGACTATTGTCGGTCTTTTTCCTGTGAAGCTCTGGTGTAATCCTTTTGTGTATTGCTAAGTATTTGGTTAATAGTTGACGTTCGTGAAGTGTGCGATTGCCGTCTTTTGCTCATTCCCCGCCTGGGTGATGTGTCGTGCTGATTTGTGAAGGTTTGTGTTCGTTCTGGACACCAGCCCTTTGTCGGTTCTACGGGTTGTAGGTGCTCTTGCTTGTTTCCCTCTCGGTGATGTCCGTTGGCAAACAGAAGTGCTTACTTTTAGAATAGACGTACCAGCCTTTTCTCTGGCAGTTGGTGCTCTCTGGGTTCTGTTTGAGAAATCCTCGTGCAGCGCTGGGTAACGAGCGCACGTCCACCTTTATTGGTGTCTGGAAATGCCGGTGTTTTCCTTGCAAAGTTAGGTCTCCCGTCTACCTGGAATTGGCTTTCGTTTAAACAACTGCATTGAGGTGTAATTTATATATTGTAAAATTCATCTTTTGTAAGCGTAGAGCTTGATGAGTTTTATCTAACTTAGCGAACTGTATGGCCGTCACCACTTTGCAGTTTGGGAACACTTCACCGCTCAGAAGTTCCCTCCTGCTGGTTCACGGCCATTCCGTCCTCTGCCCGCAGCCACCACTGATGTGTGCTTTCTGTGTGCGTCTTCCTTCGCTGGAAATTGCACATAAATGGGAACGTGTGTGGTGTTTCTGTTTGGTTTCTTTCATTCAGTATGTTTCCGAGGCACCCCCAGGACGAGTCTGGCCACACACAGGCAGTTCCTTCCTTTTACCTGCTGGATGCCAGCCCACCGTGTGGGCGCGCCGTGTTTGCTCACACCATCTGGAATGGACTTGTGCCCGTGACATACGTGGTTTGTATTTAGATACCGAATCATCCCCATAATATTACCTGAAGACTCCTTTCTTCCCTGCTTTTTGGCCACCTTTGTTATAAATCAGTTTTCCTTGTATGTAGGTCTGTTGGCCTCATCCCGATTAGAAACCACTGCTACCGTGTTACTTTAATTAACTCCTCCTGAAATAAAGCCTCAGCACTGTTCTCCTTCTAAATTCCAAAGCTCTGCTAATATAGTAGCCTGCTTAAATTAAAGTAATAAAAACGAAATCAAGTTAAAAATTCAGTTATGCAAATCCAGTAGCCACATTTCGGGTGCTCAGTAGGCACACATGACTAGTGTTTACTGTAATGGGAAGCGTAAATGAGTGATTTCATCACCACAGAAAGTTCTATAGTCTAGGACAGGGGTTGACAAACTTTTTTTCTTCAGGTGTAGGTGGTAAATATTTTAGGCGTGCTGGCCCCAGGATTTCTGTTGTACCCGATTCAACTCTGCCCTTGTGATGAGAAAGCAGCTCTACACAGTATACAAATGAATGGACTTGTCTGTGTTTCAATAAAACTTTATTTGTAAACATGGGTAGCTGGCCCATGGTCTTAGTTTGCTGACCTATGATCTAGAATGTGTTGGTTCTTCCTGGTGCTTTCCATTTCCATATTAATAGTGGGATTGTCTTGCTAAATTCTGCATCCCTAGACCCTGGAAGAAAATTTGTGATTTTGATAGGAACTGTATAAAATCTCTAGACTGACTTGAGAGAATTGACGTTTGTACGGTGTTGATCTTTTAGTTCCTAAACATGGTGTATGTTTATTTGGGTCTTTAATTTCTCTCCGTGTTCTCTTCATGAAGGACATACACATCTTTTGTGAGATTTATTCCTAAGAGTTTAATATTTTTGATGTTCTTAGAATGGTGGATTGTTTCATTAAATCTCATTTTATGGTTAGATGTGATAATAGAAGTATGTTGGATTTTTGTATGTTGGACCTTGTATCCAGCAGCTTAGGTAAACTCATTTGTTCAAATAATGTCGGTAGCTATTCCTTGGACTTTCTGTTGGAATAGTTATATTCTCCACAGATACTAACACTTCTGATTCTGCTTTTTTGGTCCTTTATTTTTTCTTTCCTTATTTCATTGGCTAAGATGGTCAGTGCAGAGTCCATTAAAGTGGTGAGTGGGCATCCTTCTCTTGAGCTCAAAGGGGACACTTTCTCTATGTTCCCCATGAGATGTGAGGTTTGCGTCTACTGATACGATTTCTGTCTTTTTTTTCTGTTAACATGGCGTTCTGCCTTTTCTAATCTGAGTTAGAGTTTAAGCAGAATAAGAGTTTTTAGGTTTCAGTGGGACCCCTTTTCTAATGCCAGGAGGTAGCTGCACCCTTGGGCCCAGCAGGGAGCAGCGCACATCGGCCGTGAAGATGGCACCACTGTCCAGCATCAGTCTCTCTCTATCCAGTTCTTGAAGGCAGTGTATGTGAATCGTCTTTTGTTGCTGTTACCGCTCAGGAACCAAGGTTTTAGAGAACTTTGTTAGAGCGCGGTGGCCCTAAGAAAGCGTGGGGGTCGTGTGCGTTTCCTGCGAGTGCGCTTACAAGTTACCACAGGTGCAGTGGCCGAAAGCACCCGTGATGATCTTACAGCTGTGTGGGCGGAAGTCCCGGCGCAGAGGGGCCCAGCCGTGTCCTCTGCCCAGGGCGCCCAGGCGGAAGCCACGATGTTGGCTGGGCCCTTGTCTGGAGGTTCTGGGGGAGAGTCCGCGTCTAAGCTCGTTCCGCTTGCTGGCACAGTCCAGTTCCTTGCAGCTGTAGGACCGAGGCCCATGTTTTTCTGCCGTGTGCCCCCAGCCCCTTGGTCTGCAAGCCAGCGAGGGCGTGCTGAGGTCTTGTGCTTCAGCTCTCTGACTTCCTCTTCTCTGACTTCCTTCCTCTGCCTGTAAGGGCTCATGAGAGTTCACAGTGGGCCCCCTCGGATAGTCCTAGTTTAAGACCAACTGAGTAGTAACCTTCATTAGGTCTGCAGCATCCCTTTGCCGTGTAATGAAGCATAGCCCGAGTGTGGCACCAGGGACAAAGGTCAGCGGGTCACAGTTCTGCCCAACACAGGCTTCAGTCTTAGGTTATATTGTTTAGAACATGGTCAAGTTTATTTATTTGAGAGAGACAGAGACAGCACAAGTAGGGGAGGGGCAGAGAGAAAGGGAGAAAAGAGAAACCCAGGCAGGCCTCGCACTGTCAGCACCGGGCCCGATGCAGGGCCTGAACCTGTGAAGCCATGAGACCATGACCTGAGCTGGAACCAAGAGTCAGATGCTTGACTGAGCCACCCAGGTGCCCCACCCTTTCGAAGCATTAGTCATGAAGTCCAATCATAGCAATTTTTAATTTCTAGGACGGTGATTGGGATTTAATGGGATCATTTACGTAGATTCCTTTTGCAGCACGTGGCACCAAGTACGTTCTCAGAAAACATGCGCTGCAGTTTTACGAGCAGTGCTGGGGGTTTGGATGGAATTTCCAAGTGCCCCTGCGGCAGAGGTGCTCGCCCGGAAATCCTCTGGCCGAGCGCTTGCGGTCCAGTAGAACTTCCGTTGATGAGAGAAATCCTCTGTGTTTGTGCACTCCAGTACGGTGGCCACACGTAGCTGTTTTGTGGCTGGGGAAGCCGACGACTTGAAATTTTCACCTAATTACTTTCAATTATTTTCGTCCTGCATAATCACATGTGGCCCGTGGCCCCCAGATTGCAGCATCCCGGCAGGTCGCATTGGTTTTCAGTTGCATTTGCTTATTGCGACAAAATCTTACAGACTGATGGGCCCATGAGGCAGTTAAGTCAGCGATAATTAGCAGTGGTTTTAACCCACTTGAAGGGCTGGGCGTTTTGTTTGGTGCGCGGTGTTTCTAGTATACAGGAAGTAAAAGTGTTTTCCAAAATGGCGTGAAGCCTTCCATCATCACTTAATGGAAGGACAGGGACAGTCAGGATAAATTTCAGTGACTTTTTTTTTTTAACCTAATTGATTCAAGAGAATCCATCCATGGTTGGGCATGTTGGAGGCGCCGGGACCGAGGACATTCAGGGTCCCTAGTTCGTGCGAGGCCTGTTCTTAAAAGTTTGTTGCTGGAAAGGGACTCTTCGGTGGAAGCTTGTCTGGCACTTTCCTGGCTTGCTGTCACTCTGCCTGTGCCTTTGCATGGCATTTATTCTGTCTCTTACTTCACATTTGCTTGTTTGTCTGTCTGACGGTCCAAATGTTCCTGTCTGCGCGCAGCTCGGGTTTTCAAAGCTTCATTTGAGCAAAGACCCAAAACCAGGTGTGTTCACCTTCCACCACGGCTCCTTCTGCTTCAAAGAAGTCATAACCAAAGTGTTTTTAAGTTGGACATGTCTCTGTGGACAGTGAAAATCACAGAGTTTTCAGACTCGCTAGAGTCGTCTCTCTTGTGTTCTGTTTTGGGCACGGCAGCCAGCCTGTCTCGGTCCGCCTTCCTGTCTCAGAGGTACTATGAAGACTTGGACGAAGCCAGCTCCACCTCGTCCGTGTCCCAGTCTTTGGAGGGCGAAGACCCGCGGGCGCCCTCTAAGGACGAGGACGCGGCGGGGCAGGTGCCCCGGCACGCGCCGGTGGTTCGCACGCCTTCCGTCCAGCCCGGCGTCTTGCCTCAGGCAGCACCTTTTGCCAAATCTCACCTGATTCATGGTTCGCCCGGCGCGATGGGAACTTCAGGTAAGTGGGCGGCGAGAACCCCGTCGGGTTTTGTGTCGATGGAGGGACTGTGCCTGGCGTTTACACGGTCACGCCAGTAAGTCCAGTCCAGCCCATCTCTGCCAGTATTGCAGAAATTAGAAGATGCATTCAGAGGAGGTGGGTCCCCTTGAAAGAGGTAGCGAGGAGGGACCCTGCCGGGCTCCCACTGACACAGCGTCCCTATTGAGTCTGGCTTGTGTTTTTAAAACAGGCGTTGGGGTGGCCGACCGGCTCAGTCGGAGGAGTGAGCGACTCTTGGTCTTGGGGTCGTGAGTTCAAGCCCCACGTTGGGTGTAGAGATTACATATAAACATACATAGAAACACCAACAACAGGGGCGCCTGGGTGGCTCAGTCGGTTAAGCCTCCGACTTCGGCTCAGGTCAGATCTCACGTTCGTGGGTTCGAGCCCCGCGTCGGGCTCTGTGCTGACAGCTAGCTCAGAGCCTGGAGCCTGCTTCCGGTTCGGTGTCTCCTTCCCCCTCTGCCCCTCCCCCTCTCATTCTCTCTCTCTCTGTATCAAAAATAAATAAAAACATTAAAAAAAATTTTTTTTAAAGAAACACCAACAACAAAAACAGTGTTTTCAGGCGTACGAGGAGGAGGCTGTTTGCCTCATCCAAAGCCAGGTCTCCGTACTCGTGCCTTTCAAACCCGAGCTCATTTCAGCTCCTTATTTCAGCCATATTTGGCCCTGGTACTTGCCGGCCGCCATGCTTGTTAGTATTGGCTCACAGAGGTGACCACTGTTGGACTGTCACACCTTTGGTTCAAGAGTGTCAAGATTTCCCATCGAAGTGAAATTGAGAGCACTCGTGAGCAGGGCAGAGGGAGAGGGAGAGGGGGAGAGAGAGAGGGAGGGCGGGAGGGAGATCTTAAGCAGGCTCCATGCTCAGTATGGAGCCCAATGCAGGGCTTGATCTCACAACCATGAGATCATGACCTGAGCCAGAAGCAGGAGTCAGCCACTCAACCAACCGAGCCACCAAGGCACCCGCACTGAAGTGACTTCTAACAGAGAACCCTGATCGGGAGGTGCCAGGAGGGAGAGGTTTTACGAGAGGAGAGCGAGGAGTCGGCCTGTGGCGGCATGGAGGTTCTGTCTCGGGCTGCGTCGGAGGAGAGCTTGGGTTGAGCGCTGCAGCTGACAGATGCGGGCGGGCACCTGGCACGTGCCCCTCTGGAAGATAGAGGTGCCAGCCTGGGGTTTATTGGTACTTTCCGTGTTCGTGCTGAAGCCTTTTAACCTTACCATTTTCCCTGCGACCTCACACTGGACTTGCCGTCTTCACTTCTGTGCCCTCCTCTCTGACCCACTCTCACACTTGGGTTCTTTTTCCTTCAGTGTCTACATCTGCTGGCAAGCTTATTCCTCAAGGGGCTGATAGCACAATGCTGGCGACAAAAACCGTGAAACACGGTGCCCCCGGGCCTTCCCACACCGTCCCGGCCCCCCAGGCGGCCGCCGCGGCAGCACTGAGGCGGCAGATGGCCAGTCAGGCCCCAGGTAAGAGGCCGCCCGCGCTCTGCCGAGACCCACGGGGAGCCGTGGCGGTCACGGGCGGACACAGCGGGGCCCCGGCAACAGCTGGCGGTCTCTGCTGCCCTCGAGAAGAGAGGGCAGGCCCCCCACCCCCACCGCTTTCTGGGGAGAAGGTTCCAAGAAGGCAAAGACTGGATCCAAAGCTTTTTCATTTTAAGGGGAGGGATTAGATCTGCCCTATTCAGTCAGGTGGGAAATCCGTGGGTTTTGACGTCGTTGGTCCCTACTTTTGAACGATGTCAGCTTTAAGCCCCAAATTAATCTCTGCTGTTAGATCATCTAATACCATTAAAATTGCCTGATGGCGTCACAAGGATCCCCAGCCACCCTGGGAGCTGAGTGGTCGTGCGCCCGTTTTGCTTCTGCGCAATGTCAGGTGAGCGAGGGGACAGTCACCCAGCCAGTCGGTTTCAGAGCCCAGGCGCCACCCGCGTCCGTCCTGCTTTGGTGCAGTTTCCTAAAGATGGCGCGTCAGCCTTGACGGGCGGAAGTCCGGGGAGCCGATCGTAGTCGGCGCTTGCTTTCTGTCAGTGCTTTGTGGCGCTCCAGAATTTTCTGCGTTAGTATTTCGAAGTCGTTGGCCTCGAGCCCTTCAGTTATCACTAGTTCATCAGTTCGTAGAAGCCACTGGTCCTCACAGTGGAGGCTCTTCTGCACCCCGCGCTCCTCCCCAGCGGTTGGCGGCGCTGCTGGCATCTAGGGGGCAGAGGTCAGGAGTGCTGGGAGAGACCGTGAAGTGCACCGGACACCCCCGCCGGGGTTACCAGGCCCAGAGCGTCAGTGGTGCCCCGGTCAGACACCCCGCTAGGAGTCACGGGCTTTCGTGTTAGTTGAATAAAATACGGTTTTAGTTTCAGCACTGCCTGGAGCGTGTATCCCTTGGGGCAGCTCTTTTTAAAAGACTAAAAAAAAGACATAGTGGTTTGATTAAGACACATAGGATGACCGTTGTACTGTGATAAAAGCGTTTGAAGAACAGTTCAAATACAAAACCCTGATTAAGACGTCCAAAACAGCTAGGAAAGAGCACAAGCAAGGTACCTTGCTAAGGTACCTTTGAGCCTTCAGAAAAAAATAGAGTTCTTTACTGTTCTCGTTAAATGTGACTTGGAGCAAGCAGAATCTTGGCATGGTGCTGACTAGGCCCAAAATCAAGCTTTTTTGAGTTGCTTGAGTTGATTATTTATCAACTTAAAATCTGCCAGAATGTAGGGTTGTTCCACTGAGCAGGAGGTGGTGTGATCTCTGCGATCATTTCGGAAGCTGAAATCTCTAAGGTGTAGGCGCGTCTGAATGTGAGCGATTCCGCAGGAGGGAATGAAAACGGGCTGCCACGGGCCCGCCCCGGCCTCCCGCTCTGCGGAACGTGTCCTTAGAGGAGACCCAGGAGCTTTGCTCAGGCCTCCGTGGTAGTTACCCAGCAAACGTCAGTAAGTGTCTCGGAAGTGGAAGCTGACACGCCTGATAGACAAGGGGCCCTTCCCCGCTGCCGTCGGTTCGTTCAGGCGCCTGGCCCCCCCGCCCATTCTTGGCCGAGCTCCGTTTTCCCCATCTTACTCCTGTGTCTGCCTCACGAAGCTATGAGATCCTTTAGAGAAGAAGCTGGACTTTGCACATTTTTTGTATTCCCCGCCCCTGACGAGATCTGGCGAGAGTAAGCCGCCGGCGTGGGAACGCATGGGTCGGTGGTGTGGGCAGCAGTCTGAACCCTGCTCGCTCGCTTGCTCTTTCGGCCCTTTTCCGGGATGAGCCAGCAAGGTGGCAGGTCCCTCAGCTCTGCCCTGTGAACGCCGGTCGGGGAATTCTTTCTCCCTAAACTAGTACCTTTGATTAAATCGCACAAAGCCTCCTCCCATAATCTTTATGAACGGAGTAGGCCAGCTGTCCCATCGGTCATAGAGCTGCAGAGCCCCCCAGAGGAGATTTCCTGTATGTGATCACAGTGCATCCTGCTTGAATTGGTGGCCTGGTTATTCGCTTATATATGGCTGGAAGTTTTGATCCTTTACTGCAATTAACGTGCCCCTCTCCTCTCTCTAAATAGCTGTCAGTACTTTGACTGAGTCGACCCTGAAGAATGTCCCTCAGGTGGTGAACGTGCAGGACCTGAAGAACAGTCCCGGAGCCCCGCCTGCCGCCTTGGGGTAGGTGCGCTGCTTTCCAGGACGCGGGGCAGCCCGGTGAGCGCCTCTGTAGCGGCGAGGAGCCGCCTGCAGGGGGCAGCAGCGCTGCTGTCACGCCCACCTGCCGGCCGAGCCTCAGCTTCCTTAGGTTAGGTCTCCCGGGCATGTGTTCGGCCTGGACGTAGGGATGGTGAAGCCCAGCATCACCCAGGGGGTTGGGGTCCGGTGATGAGTCCAGCGGCAGGAAGAGCGGCCACAGCCCCCCTATTTTTCCACATCGGGCCCGTCTCTGCCCCCCCCCCCCCCACACTCCGCCTCGGAGCGGTCTGCGGCTGCTCTGTTTTGGCCTTATCGAGCGGCCCTCTTTCACTGGTCCCCTGGCCTTCTCTTCCTCCACATTGGTCCACGTATCAACACTGTCTGTTCCAGGGGTTTCTTCCTTATCTCAGGGCTGTACTACAGCCAAAAACAAGCCTACCCGCTTTCCTATCTTGCAGTGACCTTGACGCTTTGGTATGCTGTTTATACCCAGATGGCATTTGTGGTTGCTGTGAACTTCCCAAGGGAAGTTAGAGCATTAGAAGTTAGTGCATTAGAGTTTGGGGATTGCAGCCAGGTCCCTCGTGTAGGGAAGGCAGGAAAAAGCCCCCAAAAGGCAGAATATGACATAAGACAGGAAAACCCAGCTTAACAGAGAAAGCAATGTGGTCTGGTGTCTCTGAGATACTTGAGCCGTTAACCATGGAGAAGCACCTCTTAGTGACTTCACTTAACCTTCTTGCACTTTGTTTCCCCCAAATGGTTGGTCTGAGCACATCTTTGATACGGGCTTTGTCGGAGGAGCGGCTCTCAGGTCGCGCTTCTCTCTGCCTGAAGAAAAGTAGACACAAAAAGAGTCAAAAGGAATCTTGAAGAAATTGTCTCTTCCTTCCCTACAGGACTGGCTCTAGTACAGTTACTGAACTTGCATGCCCAGCACAGTGCCTGGAATGTCGTTCCTTTTTATAACCACTTGTTGAGTAATAGGTTCCCTCTAAGCATAAGTGATAAATGCAAGACCCCCTCTCCCAGTAAGAAAGCTGGAGAAAGAAACACTCTCATTATAAAGTTGCTTTCAGATTCTGTTAAGCAGTAGTTTCCTTAAGTGTATTTTAGGTACTCAGCTTTGCATTTAACTTTTTTAGCTGTTTCTCAGTATTATATGATGAGTTCCTATTATTTCTGCCATTGGCGTATCTCACATTCACCGGCTCCATCCATTACGTCTTTTGACTAACTGTCCTCTTTGGGGGAAGAAGGTTTATCCAACACAAGCCCATGGCTATTCTGATTCCTCCATGCTGCTCAGTCCCTTCGGGTTCAGCAGATCCTCGCAGGGCACCTGCTGTGAGTGTGACACCGCTCTGGGTGTTAGGGATGCAGAAGCGAAGAAGACAGACCAGGCTCCCGCTCTCACAGCGCTTAGATCTTAGCCAGACGGCCGGTGACCTGGCAGTTACACGTGGGCCATTTGACTGCAGTACAGTTAGGTCAGATGGAGAAGTGCAGGGTGCTGAGAAAGCGTTCGATGAGGTGTCCTGCTGGGGTCCGGGGGACAGGGGCGCTGCTAAGGAAGAGACACTCGAGCTGAAGGGAACAGTGACCAGAAGCTGCCGGTGGAGAGAAGGGTGCTCTGGACAGAGGGCGCAGAATGTGTGCAAGTGCAGACCCAGGACAGGACAGAGCACACGTGAGGTGGAGTTGAAAAAGCGCCCCTGTGACCGGAGTCCTGGCAGCAGGCGGAGTATGAAGACGGCAGGCCGAACGGGGCGGGATTGCCGGCTTGTTGGTTTGTTTTGTTTTGTTTTGTTTCATTTTTTTAATGTTTTATTTATTTTTGAGAGAGAGAGAGAGATGGCTTGAGCAAGGGAGGGTCAGAGAGAGAGGGAGACACAGAATGTGAAGCAGGCTCCAGGCTCCGAGCTGGCAGCACAGAGCCCGACACGGGGCTCGAACCCATGAACTGTGAGATCATGACCAGAGCAAACCCACGAACTGTGAGATCATGACCAGAGCCGAAGCCGGACACTCAACCAACTGAGCCACCCAGGCGCTCCTGCTTTGTTTTTACCAAAACACACCCGACACATCATTTCTCTCAGGGATTTTGGCGTTCGTTTATTTCTTTCAACGAATGCTTAATTACATACTTAATACTCTGTTCTAGGGGCTGGGGATAAAGTGGTTAAACAAAGCAGGCCGAAAACAACCAACCCCCTCTGCCCTAATCATGGCGAGACTGCAGTGAGTGAAATGAGTAAGATAGGAAGTATCTGATGGTGACCGGCGGGACGGAGGACCCCGAAGTCGGAAGGGATGGAAGGGCTGTTGTCCGGCTCCGGGCTGCAGCTTAAAAGTTTTTTTTTATATAGCTTATTTTTGAGACAGAGGCAGAGTGCGAGCAGGGGAGGGCAGAGAATGAGAAGAGACACAATCGGAAGCAGGCTGCAGGCTCTGAGCTGTCAGCACAGAGCCCGATGCGGGGCTTGAACACACGAATGTGAGATCATGGCCTGAGCCGAAGTCGGGCGCCCAGGCGCCCCGGGCTGCAGTTTTAAAGAGGCTGGCCGCCCAAGGTGCTTCTCCTCCGTGGCTAATGCCTCAGGTGTCTCACAAACCCCAGACCATGTTTGCTCTCACCATTAAGCCTCATCGTCCTGTCTTATGTAAAATTAATGCCTTCCAGTGGCTTCTGACTCTTGACATTTGAGTAAAGACCAAAAGGCCAGGGAGCACGTCTCATGAACGCCTCAAGGAAGAAAGCACCCGGCACAGGGCCCATAGCAAGAGCGACTCTGGCAGGTTTAGGAAAGCCAGGAGGCCGCCGGTGGCTGGGGCGGCGGGAGGGAGGCTGCAGGGAGACGAGGTCAGGGAGCCAGTGGGTGTGGAGTCCTGGGTCCCGCAACATGCAGGACCCGGCTGCTGACCGTTGGATGCTTCGGGGTTGTTGTGTGACCTGATCTGATTTGTGTTTTTTAACGTTAGCAAAATTTTTAAGTTGAGGCATAATTAATATATAGTAAAGTTTACCTTTTTTTAGTATAACACTCTGTGGGCTTTGAAAAATAGTTGTGATGATCTGTGGTTTCGGCAGGAAGCTTCTGTTTCTCTTTTTATTTTTAATGTGTATTTGTTTTTGAGAGGCGGAGACAGAGCACAAGCAGGGGAGGGGCAGAGAGAGAGGGAAACAGAGAGCTGTCAGCACAGAGCCTGCCTCGGGGCCCCAAACCACAGACTGCGGGATCGTGGCCGGAGCCACAGTCAGTGGCTCCACCGACTGAGCCACCTGCGCGCCCCAATGCTTTGCTCATTTTTTTTATTCTAATTTTTCTTAATGTTTTTATTTATTTTTGAGAGAGAGACAGCGCGAGCAGGGGAGAGTCCAAGAAAGAGGGAGACACAGAATCCAAAGACAGGCTCCAGGCTCTGAGCAAGACAGGCTCCAGGCTCTGAGCTAGCTGTCAGCACAGAGTCCAACATGGGGCTCGAACCCACAAACTGTGAGATCATGACCTGAGCCAAAGTCAGATGCTGAACCGACTGAGCCATCCAGGCGCCCCGATCCTCATTTTTAAGATGGATTCTTTGTCTCCCATTCTTCAGGTGGCTTTTCACTTTCTTGATAATGTCCTTTGAAACACAGAAGTTTTCATTTTGATGAAGTTCAGTTAATTTTTTTTAGTTTTTTCTGCCTGTGCTTTGGGTATCATATTTAAGAAACCATTGCCCAATCAGCGGTCACAAAGATTTACTCTCCTAAACGTTTTAGTTTTAGCTCTTGCATTCAGGTCTTTGATCCGCTGTGACGTAATTTTGTAAATAGTGTGATGTTGTGGTCCAAGCTCATTCTTTGGCAAGTGGATATCAGGTTGTCCCAGGACCATTTGTTGGAAAGACTCTTTTCTCCCCCCATTCAATTGTCCTGTGTTCAGTAAGGGTCAAGATTCATTTTCCTCAACAGTTTGTTTGTGTGTTTGTGTTTAGGTTTATTTTGAGAGAGAGAGAGTGGGGGATGGGCAGAGATAGAGGGAGAGAGACTCCCATGCGGGCTCCACACCGTCAACATGGAGCCCAGCACGGAGCGTGGACTCAGGAACCAGGAGCTGTGACCTGAGCTAACGGACTGAGCCCCCAGGCGGCCCGGGCTGTGACTTTTAATTGGAGTTCGTAGACCATTTACATTCAGTGTGATTTTATCATGTTGGGTTTCAATCAACATCATGCTGTTTGGTTTCTATTTGTCTTATCTTCTCTTTGTTCCATTTTCCTCTTTTTCTGCAACTTCTCTCGGGTGGAATATTTTTTATGATTTCTCTTTTATCTTGTCCATTGGTTTATCAGCTGTAACTCTGTGTGTTAATTATGGGATTGCATTACGATTTACAGGGTCCATCTTGAGCTTACCCCAGTCCGTCTCCAAGTGACACTGTAGCACTAAAATGCCACATGAGATTCTTAGAGCAGTAGTTTTCGATTTCTACCCTGCCCACCTTTGCAGTACTGTCGTTGTTTGAACATTTTTCTTCTACCTAGTGTGTTATCAATTCCATGATACATTGGTGTAGATAAACAGTTGACTACCTTTTAAATAGATTTTATTTTAGTATCATTTTTGAGAGAGAGGGTGGGAGTGAGCAGGGGAGGGGCAGAGAGAAAGGAGGAGAGAGAGAATCCCAAGCAGGCTCTGTGCTGACAGTGGGGCTTAAGACGGGGCTCGAACTCACAACTCGTGAGATCATGACCTGAGCGGAAATCAGGAGTCAGACGTTTGATGGACGGAGCCACCCCGACACCGCTAAGTAGATGTAAAGAAGAAGAAAGCCTCTTTTGCTTACACGGATGGTTGTATCACTTCCGGTGTCCTTTATTTCTTTGTCTGGGTTTCCTTCTGTTGGAAGGGCTTTCTCTACCATTTCCTCAGGGGCAGCTCTGTGTTCTTTCAGCTCTTGTGTGTCTGCCGAAGAGTTTATTTCACCTTTGTTTTTAAAAGATCTGTTCGCCAAGAATTCTAGGTTGACAGTTTTTTCTTTCGCTGAGTTAAAGATGTTGCCCCACATTAAAAATAACTGTAGTAAGGACCGTAACCTTATTAAAAAGACTTTGATCCTTAAGTTTTTCTCTTTATAAATGTTCATTGTAGGCATTATAAAAAACAGATAGTTGGAAAGAACAAAATTAAAATCATCTTTATTCTCACCATAAGTGTTCAGTCACCATTTACATGTGATTCATCTTTATTCTGTGAAAATTTCATTTCTTACAGTTGGAATACGTGCTGCTTTGTAACTTCCTGTTTCAGCTTCGTTATGAAACTTAGTTGTGGACGTTTTCCCCGTCCTTATAAATTCTTAACGGCATCCTATGTTTACATTTTAACATAGAGCTTTTTCAGAGTTCTAATGCAGCTCCAGTTTACATTATTTAAGTTATCTGGCATCTGGACACTCGTGCAAAACTGCAGTTTGAGTTTGAAGACTTTTAGTGATATTTTGGAAAATATCTGAGTCTTCAAGGCCATAAAATTGGCCAATAGGGGACAGTGGTCGGCAGTCACAATCTTCACTGTCAGACATAAGAAACTCCTAAAAATGAACTGACAGCTCTTTTTTTCCCCCCTCCACTGATTGACATCGAGGATGCTCGTCTTGCACTGTTAGCAGCGGTGCCGGGCAGAGCAGATAATGGGGCACACCGGGCACTGCACCCGGAGGGGCCGTCCTCCAGCGCGGCGCTGCCGAGGCCAGGCGGCCCGTGTGCTCGGGTGTCCGCGCGTGTGGAGCCGTGACTGTTGTGGGCACATTTGCCTTCCCACCGGCAGTGCGCGGTGGCTGCCCGCCCGTCTCTGCCCGGAGTGTCACGCTTGTTATCAGACCTCACGGCTGATAGCATCTGGTAGGTGAGAAAATGGCTGGTAGCTTTTGTTTTCCGTATCTTCTACCATCTTCTTTCTTTTTCTCTCCTGATTTTGTCTGTTTCTTCACTTGCTCATGAGGTGTGGTCCTTTCTCCTTACTTGCCTTCCCTCTCTTTAAACTTTTACCCAAAAAATTCCTAGTTCATTGGTTAACTTGAGTAGATTTCATGGTTTAGATCTGCTGTGTCCTTTCTGAGTACCTAACAAGATACTCGTGGTCATGATTAAGATCCATTGAAATAGGGGCGCCCGGGTGGCTCAGTCGGTTACGTGTCTGACTACAGCTCAGGTCACGATCTCATGGTTTGTGGGTTCAAGCCCTGCGTCAGGCTCTGTGTTGACAGCTCGGAGCCTGGAGCCTGCTTCAGTTTCTGTGTCTCCCTCTCTCTGCCCCTCCCCATGCTTTGTTTCTGTCTCAATAATAAACAAAAAAATTTATTTTAATCTGTTATTAAAAAAATGTGGAAATTGGGTGAAAGAATGAGTCTTTGGCCCCTTTCACAGCAGTGTATTTACCTTGGTGAAGTTCATTAACGTTTGAAGGACCATTAAGAAAGGGCCCCGGCGACACTTTAATGCCTCCCAGTCTTTGCCCGTTCAGTCTTGCAGCCGGTGTGGAGCTCGCGCCCCAAAGCATGCGCACATCCGCCGCCTGCGGGGGCGCCGCGGGGGCGGCAGACAGCCGAGCCCAGGCCTTCCCAAGTTCCAGGCAGTCTCCCAGACGGTTTCCCCTGTTTATGATAGTTGGTACTTTCCCGTGCAGTCGGCTGACCTTCATCGGCGTGGTCCGGGGGCGTGGGGAGCCAGAGAGCTCCGATTCCGTTGGAAGGGCGCTTCTCCAGGAACCACTCCGAGACCTGCGTGACCCCGTGACTCATTCCCGCGTTTTAAAGCGGCAGCACTGGAGGGACGCCTGGGGGCGCAGTCTGTGAAGCGTCTGACTCTCCATCTCAACTCGGTTCATGAGATCGAGCCCCCCCGTCGGGCTCTGCGAGGACAGCAGGGAGAGCCTGCTTGAAACCCTCTCTCCCTCTCTCTTGTTTCTCCCCCACTTGTGCGTGCTCTCTCTCTCCAAAAAAAAAAAACCTTAAAAAAAAAAAGGGCTGCACTCGGGTATCGCCGGTAATCCGATGGCATTTGCAGGCCTCGGCAGGCGGATGTCCCTGGGGCGCCGGTGTAGTGCCCCTGCCCCCTGCGGTCCTCCGGCCTCTGTTTCGGGTGTGGAACGGAGCACGGCCTCAGAGGAGGCTCCGGCCGTCCCCCTCGGGCCTGCACTGCCAGAGAGGAATCCCGCCATCCCTCTGTACTGTCGCTCTCTTGGATGTCTCTGCAGGCTGTCACGTGGCCCAGCGCGTGGGTACTGTGAACTCCTAATGTGTGTCTGGGGATTTAGAGCACCCGAGAGATTTTCTAGCATTATCGACAAGCAACCGGAACAGTAATTAGACTCCACCTATTTCACGTGTGATTTAACTCCCATTGCGTCATAACTGTTTGGGGCGCAAGAAAATGTTCCAAAGGTGGATACGTGGCTGCTTTTATTTTTACCGACGGCTTCTTTTTTGCTTGTCTTTGGGAAAGCATAAAAGATTTTCATTTCCCTTGTGATTTTTATGAGCTCAAACCGCACTTTGCCCAGGTCTGCCGTGTCTGCCTGGGGCTCTCTCGGCCCCCGGAGCCCCGCCCGCACACTCCTCCTTCCTGTGCCGGATGTCTCCGGGGAGCAGAGACGTGTTTCTTGGGAGAACACATTCATGGCGTCTTCTGTCGTCGGGGGAAAAGCAAAGGGGATTTGTTTCATTGGAAATAACTCCATTTCTTTCTTGTCTCAATCTGATAAAGTTTGGGGAGGTCTCTGCGCTAATCCAGGCGAGAATCGTGAGGTGCTTGTAAGATTGTTAAGTCATTTGGTGATTTTCTTCTGGGAGGCATGGGCTTATTTTTGTCGTCTTCTTCCATGTGAGTTTTTTGATGGAAAAATAGCACTCCTCCCTAGTCTAGGGGCAATTCACAAAAGGAAAACCAGATCCTACAGCCGCTGCTACTATTCTTACCAGTCAGAGTCGCTTTAGACTGAGGACAGATAAATGAATTGCGCCCAGGAGCCAAGAATAGAACTCTTCTCCTTGATCGCATTCAGCAGGCGGGTGTCCCCCCCCCCCCCCCCGCACACGTCAACACTAAATAATCATTGGAATAACCGTTCCTTGCACACACCGCACTGAGTTCACGTAGGTCTCTTACCTACAAATAGCGGATGCACTTTCCCCACCCCAGCAAAGGTGCAGGTTGTACCGAGCAGCGCTCCGCTGGAACCTCTTGTGCGCCGACCTGGTGCGCGCTGGGCTCTTGGGGGTGTTTGCCGTGAGAAGTCCAATGCTTCCTCTTTGAGAAACACGTGGGAGCCCTTTATCACAGCAGATCGTGCTCATCCCGAGTCCAGCTGAACGGTTTCTCAGGCTCGGAAAGGGGATCAGGCATGGTTCTAGACTCGTGTCTAGGCTCGGGCTTGGAAAAGAGCATCAGGCATGTGAGTTCCAGACTCCGGGGATGGGGGGCGGGAGGGGAGAGGATGGAGGAGGCTTACTCTCCACATAAGAAAAAAAGCTCTCCTTCTGAATAGTTTTAACTTTTTTCCTCAGGATTGCGGGAAGAGAAAACAGTTTAAGCTCAACCCTTTAACTTTTACACTGAAGACGCACATTTCACGTAAACAAGTTATTCTTCAGAAAAGTGTCAGATGATTTTGGGTAGAGTCCCAAACAGATCCTACCCAGCATTGGTATTGTTTACTGGCTAGAAGGTCGGCACAGAGTTGAAGGTCATGTCCACCCCCCGTGCCTTTCTCTTGAGTGTCCGCTTTTGTGTCTCCCAGCTCTTCGGTGCCGTACCCTGCAGCCAAGACCCCTCACCCCGCGATGGCTCCAGCGGCCGCCAACCCGGCCAAACAGGTGACTGACTGGTTCTTTGCTCTCGTGAACAGCCATGCAACGTCTGTCTTTGAAACTGAAAACAGTTCTGTTTCAAGTCCTGCCTTTGTTTCAGTTATAAGTCCGACAAAGGCCTGTGATCCTTTCCCTGTAATTTATGCCGATCTCGACATAGGTCCGTCAGGCCCGAGGTTGCCTTCAAACATTTGACATTCTGCACCTAGAATCTTGGGTGCTAATTCTAACACCTTAGGATTGTTTGGGTTATTTGGGTTTGTGATTTACTTACCTTTAACATACCTTCATTAAGCCATCCGACAACCGTGTACAAGAGAACGGGCCGGTGTTTAAATGCGTTTCCCTGGTGAGAAGCTGAGGCACGAGTGACCGATGCGAGCTCACGCGATTAGGGGACGCTGGAGCAGAGCCGGAGCCCAGCCCTCGGGTCTGTGGCTCTTACACCAATCGGTGCTGTGGCTGGCTGGCCTCTCCGGCTTTCTCCCGCAATCCCTGCTCTTCGGAGCTTGCGGGTCCAGTGGTATTCCTTACGTCTACACTGAGGCTTTTGCATGATAAACATTGCCTCTCACAGAAATAGGTTACATTGTAAACAGTCAAACAATCCAGAAGAAACAGTCGGAGACACAAGACCTGCTTTCTCTGCCACTGTCCCCCTGACTCTGGGAGCAGCGGCTTCACATCCTGTTTGACATTGAACCTCACAACCTGCCCCTTGTGAGTTCTCAGCATGGTTCTCTGACTGTTTGTTGTGACATAAAGTGGCATTTAAGCACTTAGCATTTGGTCATTGTTCTGTAGGTTCCATGCTGACCTCGGAGAACACATGGGCAGGCAGAAATCATAATCAGTAAGAGGAAGGAACGTTGCCTGGACATGGAGGAGTTGAACAGTTTTGCTTTTTGATTTTATTATGAGTTTATTGAGGGCCAGAACCCGTGTCATTCATTTCCTCATTCGTTACCAGATGCCCCGGCGCCTCATCTGTGCCGGGCACCGGGAAAATAGGCCCAAGCTACGTAGGCAAGACTGCATTGTTGGAGCTTGCAGAATATTCCTGTTTGCGTGCTCCGATAGACTCTTACACGTGACAAGCATTTAAACGTAGAGACCTTGGATTATAAGGTTTCTAAAAATTAAACAAAAGTGTTTGTGCTTGCTTACTTTTAAATTATGTTTTTATTTTACTTGTTGCTTTCTTCTAAAAGATGGCAAATGGTTTCACACGCCTGTTCTGCTTGTGTTCTGTCACAGGGATCGCTACTCCACGCCCTCAAGCCGTCGGGGCCCACGCCAGTGTCCGGCCAGTTGTCATCTGGTGAGAAAGCTTCAGGTCAGTTTGCATTTTTGTTTTCATGGCAAGCAAGGTGAAAGAAACCGGCCGCGGGAGAGTTCAGTGTTCTCCATCACGGGCAGCTGACGTAGGAAATCACGTAAAGAGACCTTTGGAAGGCCTCAGTCGATGAAGAGTGTCCGGGAGATCCGTGAGCCCTTCGTCAGCTCTGCAGACTCCTGACATTGGAGCACGGGAGGGGAAATCTTCCTTAAGGTGCTTTTCCCGACAAGGAGCAATAGCGTCCTCTTCGCTGGCCTTGCCGGAGAGTCGCAGTTACGGGAGGGAGGTGGAGCAGGACCTGTATTCTTCTGCTACAAGGACTGAAAAGTGCTCTTGGTTCACAGCGATAACACAGCGCTGGTAACATGCAGAAAGGAAGACAGATCTGTGGCGATACAAGATGTCAGAGTAGACATAGTAACATCCGTGTCCCAATTTTATGGCCTCACACAGTTCCCAGTACCCATGGAAGCTTAGTGATTCCTAGCTCAGATCAGGAGTTTTTACAGTCCCCATCAGTGCTTTGACCAAGGGGTCTACATTGCCCAAACCACCTTGAAGCAGAAGACCCTCCTGTGTACAAGCTGGTGATGGGGGGTCTTCCCAGCATCCCCTGCCCTTGGCCCCTTCTTTATCACCCCTTCACTTGGCCTGGGGCCCTGTGCTGCCCGCAGTTCTGCACGTAGGCCTCTCCCTGGGCTCCGGCTTTTGTTTTCGCTCATGCTCTCAGGCGGGGCTCTGGGCAGGTTCCGGCAGAGACTGAGCCCCCCACGTCGGCCGCCCGCTTTCCTGACATCTCCCCAGCTGCACCGTCGTTCTGACTCTCTCTAGAATCGAAAGCCGCCGGGCTGGGTCTGGGTTCGCCTTCAGTAAGCAGGCCTTGCGCTCGTCCGTGTGCACACCTCAGGTGTCCGGAATGTGACTCGCGCAGGGCGGGCTTTCCGGGGGCAGGAGCTGCGTAGCCCTTCCTGCCTGGGATCTGAAGTGCTCTGTTAGACGAAGGTTCTGGTAGGATCACTCAGGATTCAAATTAAGAAGTTTGTTTCCATTTCCGGCTAATGTTTTGGAAAGTTTTTGAAAGACCAGACATCCCAACTTCTTTCAAGCCTGTCTCAGAGAGCTTTTTGTCCCTCCTGAACTTAAGACTTAAGAAGTCTAAGAAATTGTGCCTCACCTACGTCTTAAAAAGTTGGTGTGACTTGCAAGCACGTTTCTGACACGCGTCCTTCAGCGGCGATTGTGGAATACGGCTCCATGGCTGGGCGCGCACTCCTGTTTCCACATGCTGGAGAACCCAGGGAGAAGGCCGGGGGCAGACAGATCTCCCGAAGGTGCTGTGTCCGGGTTCGCAAAAAGTTTCTGAAACCTCTGTGGTTCTCTTGTTAATTGAGAATGGAAATACTGTTGTTGTTTTCCTGATTATGAACTACCATAGATGCACAAGAACGTCTCCGATGAAGAGACCTGTAATGTAGGAAGTGAAAGCTGCCCTTTAAATTCGCATTCCAAAAATAACAACCCTTAATTTAATCTGTGTGTCTCGGAGGTTACTTGGTGGTTGTTTTTCAAACAAAAATATGTGTATCCCGCACATGTTGATTTGTAGCCTGGTGACTGCCCTCCCCCCATTACAGCAAACAGTTTGTCCGTCTTTCCAGATCGGATGCAGCTCTACCTTACTCGTCTTCGTTGCAGCCTAGGGCTTGCACCCCGTTAAGTTCTCCTGGTGCTGTTGCTGAGATTTGAGATTGTTTCTGATTTTCAAGGTGATCACCAGGGTCGCACTGGACTCCCTCACACACACCACCTTGCATTATAGTAGTTTTAAAAATCCTTTTCCTAATATCCCCCCTGTACTCATTGGAGGAGAATGTGCTTTTCTTCACGTTTGATTGGTTTGGCCTTTTCAAATGTAGCCTTCCGTGTTCCTCCCCTTTTAACGTAGTGCAGCAGGGGAAACTGAAGATCAGCCCCAACTGTTAGGGGGTAGTGACAGTGGAATTGAACATGGGGGTGAGAGTAGGTTACACTGCCAGCTTTCTGCACTTCGCTGTATTACAACACTCACGTGTTACCTTTGTACTTTAAAAGCTATTATTCATTAACGTAAAACTGATCTGCTCTGAGAAATACAGAAAAGTAGGAAGAAAGTAAATGGCCACGAAATCACTGCTCAAAGATATTTCACATCTTAACTTCTTTCTCTTTGAGTTTTTCCCACCTTTTAGTATATTTCCATAACTATAAAATTTTATTATACATTATCATAAAATTATAGAACTACGTTCAAGGGTTTTGACTTAAACTGCACTCAAATTTTGGTGTCTTTTCTGGAAAGGAGGGTGTGGCAGGTTTTGGTTTGGAATTAACACTGACAAGAGCCACCGAGCAAGTTCATGGGCCTGGAGGCTGAGCTGACCTGTCGGAGGGCACGGTGAGGCCCACAGGCTGGACCTGCACAGAGGGACAAACTGGAATGGTTTTCTTGTAATGTTCTCTCTCTCTCTTTTTTTTCCCCCCATAATTTTCAGGGCCAGGGGCGTCCAAGACAGAAACGGCTGGGACTTCTACGCCATCCGCTGCTGGGCAGTTCAGCAAGCCTTTCTCATTTTCTCCACCAGGGTCAGTAACAAACCTCAATTTTGTGGCAGACCGCCAGCGGCCGTGTAGGTAGCCTCCCCCAGTCTTACCGTCAGTAGGTACATGTGTCTGCTTCTTAAACGTCTGTGAGCCCAGAGCTCTCCCTGCCTTCAGTGACACATCTGATGTCAGCACTAGCTTATCCTCATGCACATCTGCACTTGACCCTTGAACAGCGGGGCTTTGAACCACATGGGGGAGTCCACTCCTACGTGGATTTTTCCCCAGTAACTTCCGATAATACCATCGAGGTATTTCCCTTCAGTTTTCTCAACAATGTTTTTTCTTTAGCGTAGTGTAAGAATGAATGTATAGTACACATAATATGTGCCAACCAACTGTCGGTGTCCCAATAAAGCTTCCGGTCACTGAGAGACTATTAGTGGGTAAGTTTTGGGGAGTCAGGAGTTGTATGCGGATTTCCAGCTGTGTGGAGTGGGGGCCCCTGACCCCTGCCTTGTCCAAGGGCCAACTGTATTTCCTGTTTTCCCTTCCAAGTGTGTACGTGTGTTACTGTATATATATTTGTTTTGTTCTCCAGGATAAGCCTCCTTTTCTTTGAGCAGTGGGTCTGTGTCAGACTCTGTGGGTGGTCTTCTAGCCTGTCACACTGACCTGTTTGCATTCTGACGCCATCTGGGGGCTAGGTGTGACGTTGGGATTGGCCTTCCCACTCAAAAAGACGCTGCGTTCCCCCGGGGGGAGGTGGTGGAAGACCACAGCCATTTGGAAATCTGGGTCCTAAGTAGACACAGGGAAATGTTCGTGTTCCATTGGTTTAAGAATGAAGATGTCTGTACTTGTCAAGTCAAGTTTAAAAATGGAAGAGTCATCCAGCCCTCACTCCACGGGAGCCTTGATTCACCTCAGAGGGAGGGGGCCTGTTTTCTGTGCCCGAGGCACTTGTGTTGAACCCCCTGTAGGGTGCCCGGAGGGGAGCTGGGTCCTGTGGGGAGGTGATAAAACCTGTCAAGGGTTCTTTGCCGTGGAAAGGTCGCAGGTTCTGTTCCACTAGGAAAGCCTCTAACCCTTTCCTTTTATGCTTTTGGGACTGGAATCCTGTTAATCACAGTCTCTTCCCTGATGTTAATGTTTCTTGAACGTCCTTCACCTTAACACAGTAAGAGCAGGAGGGGGTTAGAATAGAATTTGAGGGGGGACGTTATAATACTTTCTCCCTAAATCCTTCTCAAAATTCGTTTGGAGCCATTTTGAAAGAGTAAGTTGGCGCCAGGAGTTATTGCTTCTTTTGCACATGCACAAGTCTTCACTTCTGTAAACGAGTACTCTTCTTCCCATTTTCATTTTTTTACATTTTTTTTAATGTTTTTAATTTACTTTTGAGAGACAGCGTGAGCTGGGGAGGGTCAGAGAGAGATGGAGACACAGAATCCAAAGACCGGCACAGAGCCCGTCACGGGGCCCGAACCCACAAACCACAAGATCATGACCTGAGCCGAAGTCAGTCACTTAACTGACTGAGCCACCCAGGCGCCCCATTTAAAAAATTTTTTTAATTTTTTTTTTTTTTTTATTTTCTTCTTCCCATTTTTAAAATAAGGGCAAAAGGTTTGGATCCCTGGGTCTGTGGCTTACCTCTGTTAGATAACGTTTCTTCACCAAGGTTCAGACAAAGAAAGGGTTTTTTTTTTAATGTGTTAAGTGCTTATAACACAACTTCTCGGGTGGTTTGTGTCCATTCGAGGGAGGCATTCCTGGGTTAGAAAACCTGAGTCCTTCCAATACTGTATTTGCTGTGCTTGGCCCCTTTATGTTTTAAAACTATAGTTTTAAATTTGTCATCTATTCTGGTTTACACTTGTGCCGAATTTCTTCTTTGACCGTGGTGTCTTGACTCACGGTTTAAAGAAAATGTGTATCAGGAGAGAGAGGGGGGTTGATAAAAGGAATCCGATTCGCAAAGGTTTTGAACCAGATTTTCCCAGCCAGGAACTAAATTCTGTTCACACAGCAGAGACGGTGGCTTCTACTTCACGTCCATGTCCCCTAGCGGCGTGGCGTGCTCCCGACGAGCCCTTTGATCTCCGGGTGGGTTCTAAGGGGTCCTCCCTGCCCCACTCAGACTTCGTCTGCCCTGGCCACCGTGCCCCCGCGCCACGCCCAGCGCGGCTTCATGACAGCTTAGCTTCTGCAGCATGGGTCCCCGCCCGGCTGCAGAGCCCAGCCATCCCACCCAGGCCTTCACGGCCTCCTTGGCCTCCTGGCCTCGCCCCCGGATTGCCGCTCCCTCCTAGAGATCCACGCGTTTACTCTGCTGTCGTTCATCGTCTTGGTCGTGAGCCCCTACGAGCAGGTCAATCATACGAATGAGTTGTAAACGTAACATTACAAAGGGCAAGATTGTGCATTCGGTGTTTGTTCCTCGTTTAACCTCTCTCCTTGCGCTCCCTAGGACTGGCTTTAATTTTGGGATAATCGCACCAACCCCGTCTTCTAACGTCACTGCCGCACAAGGTACAGTCTTCCTGCTCGGGGCAGCGTCTGTTTCGTGTTTTCTCTGAACAGGTGCTGGGTGTTTGTACAGATGTGTCGACACTTTCCTCGCTGCCGAGTCTCGCTTAAAGCCTCAGCAGCAAGCTTGGTGTTGATGGCTTGCGCTCGAAATGAGCCGCGTTTACGAAACGGCAGGGGAGGACTTCTGTTGACTTTTTAAGTTAAGAGCAAGGAAAGGATCTGCTTCTGGAAAAGCAAAGCTGTGCTTTAAATGCGGATGTTAACCTGTGAATTAGAATCCCTTTCCCCATCTGCTCGTCCTTACGAGACCAGAGTCCTCTTCTCTCGTGGGTAACCTGTCAGCAAACACACCCTTCCTCTGTGTGTTGTCATGTAGTCGTCAACGCGCACGTTTTTAATGGTGAAAAGAATTTGAGGACCTGTAAAGAAACCAGATGTAGTTTCTAAGTGCCTTCTAGTTCTCCGTTTAAGGAATTAGGTTTATTTTACCTTGATTTTAAAAAGCAAGCTCTTACTATGAAAGTGATGCATGCGAGAATCACATGTCGTGCCCCTCAATTACTGCATTTCTTTTATATTTCCTCTTCTACTCTATTTCCTTTAACACAGGCTCTTACGAATTTTCCGGTGTCACTGGAAATCTTATATAAATGTCGTGTGTCCTGGCTACATAATTTCTGTGATTTATTTAACCCATTTTACCTGCCAGCTTTTTAGGTTATTTCCAGATTTTCCCTATAATGACCAGCACATTGACATCTTTCGTCTGTTCATTCAACTAACATTTTTTGAGTGTGTCCTTGTGCCAGCTCGAGTATTGAGGTTTTAGGGGAAAAAAGGAGGCCCCTTAAGATCTCGGAGGAGACGAGGGGGCTAAAAGCACAGCAGACTTCCTAAACCTGGTTTGTGTGTGGCTCTTCAGGGGTTGCTGGTCTCCTTCCTTCCTTTCTAGGATAGTGATTCTTTACACTGTCTTTGTAACCTTTGTCCACGTAGATGTGGCAGGATGCCCTCGAGGCCCAGCTCCTCCCCTGTCCCACTTTCTCCAGCAAAGACAACTCAGTGATCTGAAAAGATGAAGAAGAACAAAATAATAACCGTCAGGGTCAGAAGTCCGACGGTAGTGAAATGCCGTGGCAGTTCCGTAAGCGTTTTAACCAGTGCGAGAAGAGACCACAGCCCAGAGCCATAGGCAGCTCCGCTCACCAGCAGTGATACAAGGTCTCTCGGGAAATTGTGCCCGGAAGCTGGGGCTGTGTGGCCTTCCCAAGAATTTGTGACAGCCAGACCTCCTAGAACAATAAGGAGTCGGAAACCTCACTAAACATTGTAATAGGTCAATTTTACTTTATAAACTATCGAATTGGGTTACTTTTCTTTCTTTATCGACCACTTACTGTTTGCCCAGACCTTTACCTATGTTTCATTTTATCTTTGTAACAGCTCTTTGAAGTAGCTGCTTTCACCATATTCATTTTCCAGCTGGGGAAACTGAGGCCCAGGGAGTGAGGTGAGGCAGCTTGTCCACAGCTGTGCAGCAGGCACGTGGCGGAGCGCCCGTCCTTGACCGCTGGGCCATGCCGCCTCTGTGACACTGCTCACTAGGAAGCAGCCCTTCCTTGTGCATGAAAATAGTTGTCTGTGGACTGACACTTTCTTAGCGCACAGAAAACACAGCAGGAGCTTCCATTTTGGATGAGCCCCTGGCCCGCCAGGAGGTCCGTAGGCCGGTGCTGTGTCCCGAGTGCTGTTCAGGAAAGCGCACACAGGGGAGAACGAGAGAAGATACCTTTGTCTTTCTCTTTTGGGAACAATACTGTGAGTTTCAGGTCTTCAGACAGCGCTGTGTTCTTGTGCTGTAGTGGCCACGAGAGAGATGTTTGCCCTCCTCCCCTGGGCGCTCGCCCCGAGCTGGCGCCCTTGTGAGGCCCGCGCCACTTCCCCGAGGGGCCGCTCTGGGGCTGAACGTCCAGGGGAGCCTGGGCTTGGAACTGGGCGTGTCGCACTGAATCCAACCCGTTTTCTCGTTTCTCTTTCTTGCCAGGGGCAGCACCCCCACCTAAAGAGCCAAACCAGCTCGACACGTTGTTCCCGTTTGGTGGGGGAGGCAAATCTTTTTATGAGACGGCTCCCGAAAGCTCGCCGCCCTCGGGAATGACCACGGCGACCACCGCCGGAGCCGCCGCTGCCGCCCCTCCAGCGGAGTCGGCGCCTTCGAGCAGCAGACCTGTGGCACCTTCTGGAATCACTCTTTCCACCACCTCTAGCAAGCTGGAAACGCCGCCGTCCAAGTTGGGAGAGTGTTTGTTCCCAGGCTCTCTGGCTGGAGAGACTCTGGGGAGTTTCTCAGGACTTCGGGTCGGCCAAGCAGATGGTTCTACCAAGCCAGCCACGAAGGCTCCGTCCGCAGGCCTGACCAGCGCACAGCCAACCAAGACTTCCACCGTCCCCTCGGGCTTCAGTTTTACCAGCCCTCCCGTGCTAGGGAAGCACGCGGAAACCCCCGTGACCTCCTCCGTGACCAGCACCACAGGGGCCCCACCGGCAGCTGCCACCAGCACGGGCTCTAGCAGTTCCTCGACTGGCATTTTCAGCACTCTGCCCCTAGCCAGTGCGGGATCCTCTGGGGTCGTCAGCTTCGGCGGGCTGTCCCTAAGTGGTAGCAAGACTGTTTTTTCCTTTGGAAACCAACCGACGAGCAGTTCGGCGCCCCCACCCGCCCCACCGCCCCCTACAACTGCCGCTTCCCTCCCTCCATTGTTCCCCATGGTGTCGTTTGGGAGCCTCCTGAGTTCAGCGTCTGCTCCCCCACTGCCCGTGTCCTCTGGTAAGAGCACAGAGGAGGCCCCGCCTTCAGCTCCGTCAGAGAAGCCAGACAACAGCGAGGCCTCGGCCTCCGCCACCTCGCTCCTGGGGCAGCCACAGTCAGCCCCGCTTCCCCAGGCTCCTTTGCAGACTTCTGACTCAGTTAAAAGAGAACCCGCTCTTGCCCAGCCCGCGGTCAGCAGCCCGGGCCCCGTAGCGTCCAGCGGTGGTCCCGCGGCACCTGCTTCGGAGGCCACTCCGACGGCCACCGCGGGCCCTGATGTCAAGACGGAGCCAGCCTCCCCTGCTTCCGCACTCTCGGCGCCCGGGCCGACTGCTCCCGCTGTGGCCATCCTCCCAGGCGCGGTCCCCGTGGCTGTTGAGACCCCAGGTCCCGCCACGACCTCCAGCTCCATTTCCAGTGCAGCCCCGAGCCCAGCCGCAGAGACGGCGGTGTTTGGGACAGCCACGTGTGGTGCCTCTGTGTTCGCACAGCCGCCCACCACCAGCTCCAGCTCTGCTTTCAGTCAGCTGTCTGGTCCTGCAGCCACCGCCCCGTCCGCTGCCCCCATGTTTGGGCAGGCGGCCACCAGCTCCGGGCCGGGCCTGTTCGGGCAGCAGGCGGGCAGCGCCACCAGCACAGCCGCCGCCGCCACGCCGCCCGCCAGCAGCTCTGGCTTCGGCAGTCCTGCCTTCGGTGCGGCGGCCCCCGGGGTGTTCGGACAGACGACGTTCGTGCAGGCGCCCGCCTTCGGGCAGCCGACGAGCAGCCCCGCCGGCGGCTTTTCTTTCAGCCAGCCCGGGTTCGGCTCGGTGCCCGCGTTCGGTCAGCCCGCGGCCTCCACGTCCGCGTCCACCAGCGCCAGCGTCTTCGGCGCCCCCGCCAGCACCAGCAGCTCCAGCTCCTTCTCGTTCGGACAATCCTCTGCCAACGCGGGCGGGGTGCTGTTCGGCCAGAGCAACCCTCCCGCGTTTGGGCAGAGTCCCAGCTTCGGGCAGGGAGGCTCCGTGTTTGGTGGCACCTCGGCCGCCACCACGACCACGTCGTCTTCCGGGTTCAGCTTTTGTCAAGCTTCAGGTAAGAGTTTATGGAAGACTGTTCTCTCGGTCACTCGAAACATTTGCAAACACAAAAACCCACATTTGCTTTTAAATTAAAAGAAAAGGGAAAACAAAAGACTCTATACTCCAGAAGGCCGCTTGGAGTGCTGGCGGCCTCGGGAACCTCCTTGGCCTCGTCACCGTCGCTGCCGTTTGGCTGCTCAGCGGACGCTCCCACTGGCCAGCCGAATGCCACTTTCTCGGAGAAGAACACAGGCATCTTTAGCTTAAGGCCCTGGCAAGTCATGAATGACTCATAGATACGAACACTGAAATTTGGAAGTTGCTTTAGAGGCTCTTCTGTCCAAAATGGTCAAGCCTCGAGGAGACCGAGCTGATGTCACGAGGTGCCGGTCGTGGGGCCAGAACCGGGCTCCGGAGTGCCTCTGCCTGGTTCCCTCCCTGCCCCCCCAGCGTGTCGTGTCCTGCCGCCTCTGCCACCTTCTTGCTCGCTGGAAGGGCCGAGGCTCACATTTGGGAAGTGGCTTTTTCAGATTTTCGGTGTAATTAAAAACCAAAACAAAACACATCTGTACATGTTACTATGTTTTTTAAGTTTATTTATTTATTTGAGAGGGAGAGGGCTCAAGCAGGGGAGGGGCAGAGAGACACGGAGAGCATCCCAAGAGGATCCCAAGGACTCCGCACCAACAGCACAGAGCCTTGATGTGGGGCTCAAGCTCACGAACCATGATGTTAGATCACCTGAGCTGAAACCAAGGGTCCGATGCTTAACCGACTGAGCCACCTGGGCACCTTTAAGTGTTACTACCTTTTTTTTTTTTTAATGTTTATTTGAGAGATGGAGCATGAGCAGGGGAGGGGCAGAGAGAGAAGGAGACACAGAATCCAAAGCCGGCTCCAGGCTCTGCACTGTCGGCAAGAGCCCGATGCGGGGCTCGAACTGATGAACCGTGAGATCATAACCTGAGCCAAAGTGGGACTCTTAACAGACTGAGCCCCCCAGGCGCCCCTAAATGTTACTACTTTTTAAAGTAAAATGTAACCCGCTGTTGGTGCCCGTTTCGGCTGCTTTTACTTCCACGACTTATCAACAGGATAATTTGGAAATATTTTTAAGTTTTACTTTGTGATAATTATCTTAGAAAAGGCATTTCATCAGCAGTTAGGCTATGGGCGCGGGGCAGGGGGGTGGGATAGGGGTTAATGATTCCTTGATGGGCAAGATTGTAAGTGCCCGTTCGTTCCCTTGGTGATAATTTATTTGCCGATGGCCTATAATGTATTAGGAAGGAAATTTAGTCCTTCCTTCCTTCCACAAATGTTGGTTAAGCTCCCACTGGGGTCAGCGACAAGCACGGGCTGCAGAAAGACCGTTCTGAGCTGCGCCTGCAGCCCTGTCCGGAGGCTGGCCTGAGTTCCGGGGAATGCGCTCGAGCAGTGTAGCCAGGGGGCAGGGGGAAGCCTGGGGAGGCTTACAGAGAAGGATATTGAGCATGCTCCCGGGCGCATCCTGTTCTCTGCAGTCTGAACTTGACAGTCCATCCTGCACAAGTATAATCAGACTGTTCAAACACACGTGAGAGCCTCTGAGGCAGTCCTCCTTCGTCTAGTAATGGTGTGGAAGGGTTCCTGAGCTCGCCTGAGCCCACCCCCCTAGCGAGTAGTGCCGGAGGATGGCCCCAGACTCCTGCCTTCCAGCCCCGTGTCTCGGGCTCTTTGGTTACAAACGTGCCGTCCCGCCTGGTTTTCCCAGGCCTCGTTCATCGCAGCCGCCTGGAAAAAAGAGAAAGTACCTCGAAAGAGTCTGGTGTTTGAGATCAGAGGCAATCAGGCAGTAAAAATGTGCATGACATTAAGTCAATCATTAGCTAGAAAGACTCCTTGCCCACAAGTAAGGGAAAGCTCCCCTGAGGGTACCCGTCCTGCGGTCCCTACTACCTGGGCTTTGACAGGAGGCAAGGCTTCAGTTGTCCGGGTTTTGGAGTTTGTAGCATGATAAATGTTAGCGATGACCACAGACAGGTCTTCATTACTCCCCTTTTTCTCCATTGCCGAGATAGGAAAACAGATCTTATTCTGCAGTCCATTTATCGGGTATCCGAGGACCCCCTGAATGCCATCTGAAAACAAAACACTTGATGTTGTAAAAGCCTCCTCCAAACTAAACTTGTTCTCTTCTTCTTTTCCAGGTTTTGGGTCCAGCAATACCGGTTCTTTGTTTGGCCAAGCAGCCAGTACGGGCGGGACAGTCTTCGGCCAGGTAAGCCGTTCATGCCGCCGCCTGCCAGGCCCATCCACGGTGTTCCCACAGTGTGTGACCGGTTCATGCTGCGTCCGCCAGCAGACAGCCTCACCTGTGCTCAGGCTCTGCCTTCTATAGCTCCCTTGGGGACACAGAAGTCAGCCTCTGATTTGAGAGAATCACTACAATTTTGACCCTTTTTTGACAGTCCTCTTGGAGAGCACTTTATAAGTACAGTGCATGATTTCTACCAATCTTCTACCTGTTCTGTTGGCCGGGGGTTGACGAACTACAGTTCACGGGCTAAAATCTGCTCCTTAGCCTTGTGTGTTTTGTTTGTTTTTAAGGTCCTTGAGCTAAGAATAGATTCTGTCTTCTTAAATGATTTTTTTGAGCAAAAAGAAGAATACTGAACAGAAATCACATATGGGCCCTCACCTAAACTGTATGTGCTCCTCTTGGTGACCCGAGTGGCTTCAGTGTGTATAGCTAGCGGGTATCTGTTTGTGCACAGGTTTCACGTGCTTTCACGGTTGGGCTCACGGGCTGGTTAGTGCCTCTCTGAGGGAGGTGCTGTTAGGTATCCCCGTCCACACACGGAGACAGCAGGGCCCAGAGGAAGGGAATTATCACTCACATCCCAGCTGCTTTCAGATCAGAGTAACTCACGAGGAGTCCTCCTACAGAAAGACACTCGGATGGGTCAGAGACCACTGTGGCTTTCCAAGTCCATTGATTAATGAAGCAGCGGGCATGTATGTATGTTGCTTCCACATCCTCAGGAGAGTGGGTGGGGCTCGTCATCATCCTTTTCCTTTGAAGACGGCTCTGCCCTCGTCCGTGATCTTTGGCACTTTTGAGCTGGTAATGGCAGATCAAGTCATTTAAACCACGTTCCTCACACAGACATGGCTAAACATGGTAGACGGAACATAAACACCATAGTTCTAAAAGCACCGGCCAGCGAACAAGGTGTTTTACAATGGGCACCCGTGGAAGTGACTGGAGCACAAGAGCCAGTTTTGCCATGAGGGCATTTATTAATCTGAGAAGATTGTAATTTCCCATTTTAATAGCCACAAAGAATGAAGGGACAGAGCTCACCGAGATGTGCACAAAGTGGGGAATATAAAGGGGACTCTCCTCCACAGCGAGCTAGGACCCCAGACTCCCCAGTCTCCACTGGTGAAGGTGGCCTGACAGCCCCTAGGATGGTGACGTCTGCAGATGCCCCCAAGAGCAGCACAGACCCAGGGTGAAGAAAAGTGACTTGAGTCCAGGCCTCGGACACTTTGTCAGGACATTGGTCCCCAGGCCTAAATTAGTCACAAAGGAAATGAGCTATGAGCAAGGGCCCAGACACACGTCAGACATAAATTTGTCAAGACGCCCAGACGACAGAACAGCTCTGTTTTGCATGTTCCGTAGAAATAAAAGGCAAAATTGAACATACTAGTAAAGAATAGGAGATAAAAATTGTCATACTGAATTGAAAAAGAACCACATAGAACTTAATAAAAAATGTAATTGAAATTCAAAATCAGCCGGAAATGTAAAATCTTTAGACCCAGCTGCAGAGAGCAATAATACATTAGAACAGGAATCAGCAAACTTTCTGTAAAGGGCTAGATAGTAAATATTTTAGACCTTGAGGGCCACCTGTGGCTTCCCTCACACCTACTCAGTGCTGCCCAAAAGCAGCCGTAGACAATAAATAAACGAATGAGCATGATTACATTTCCATTACGTTTTATTTACAAAAACAGGCAGCAGTTTGGATTTAGCCCACGGACTATATGGTTTGGTGACCCTCGAACTAAAGTGTAGGTCAGATTAAGTTATCTGGAATGCATCACGGAGAGCAAACCAGATGCAAAATATAGAAGAGAGCACAATCTCAAAAGAGAAAATTTAATATTTAATCAGAAGAGTGAGAGAAAGAGAAAGGATCTATGACAATATTAGGGAAAAAGACACATTTCCAAAACCAGTAGAAAATGGTTACCCACAGATTCAAAAGTCCAACAAATGCCAATGTGTAAAAGGAAACTGATTCCGAGACCCATCATACAAAGCTACAGAACTATAAAGATGCAATGTTAAAAACGCTCAGGACGAAAGACAGGTTACATTCAAAGGAGCAATAGTTGGACACACAGCCAACTTCTCAGCGGTGGCAGTGAAAGCCAGAGACAGTCTATCTACCTGGAATTTCTAGACTTTGAGAAAAATATCTTTAGAGTGAAAGGGAATCAAGACATTTTTCAGACAGGTAGTGAGAGAATTTATGCCTAGCAGACCTGAAGGAAATTCTAAAGGATATTCTTCAGACAGAAGGAAAATTTGACTTCACTAAAATTACCGCTCTCTTAATTTCAGAGTAAAACAAGCCATGAAATAGGAAAATTGCAGCCTATAAAACCGGCAGAGTAATTATATTCAGGATATACAAACAATACAAATCAAGAAGAAAAAAGACAGCTACACTCCCACCAAAATGGCTAGAATTGAAAGGGCTGACAGTCCCCAGAGCTGGTGAGTAGGTAGAGCCCTAGGAACTCCCACAGGCTGTAGGAGGGCGCATAAGTCCTATAACCACTTTGCAAAAGCTCCTGGTGCTGTCAAAGCCAGATACACAAAATTCCTCTTGCCCCAGCGTATCTACTTCTAGACATGTAACCAGCAGGAAGGACGGAGTCTTCGCTCACTAGAAGACACGGGTAAGAGTGTCCCCCGCAGTATATTCATAACAACTGAAAACAGGAAGCAACCTAAATGCATATCAGCTGAAGAATGGATGAATAAATGATGATATGTTTATACAGCGGAGTACTATACAGCAGTGAAATCGGACGTACTGCTCATCTACAGAACAGAAAGGCTAACTCCCACAGACTGGTGTTTAGTGAAACAAGCCGGACACGAGAGCACAGTCACCTAAAGAGGCAAATACAGGCGAGACTTTGCATGACACAAGTCAGAATAGTGGTTCCTCGTAGGGCATTAATCACGGGTACAGAGGAGCCTTCTGGAATACTGAATGTTTGCAATCTCGAAATGTGATAAACAGTTCCGCGTCAACGTTTCTTGAGCTCTCTACACATAAAACTGTGAACTTAATAGAAAAGAGGCAGAAGATTTTCTAAACAAGATGCTGTTGGTTGCACGCCCTTGTGAATACACTTGATGCCACTGAACGGTGCCCCTAAAGATGCTGGCGTCAGTAAGTGTTATTTGATCACAGTTTGTTTAGAGAAGGGAAAATAAGAAAATATAAAAAATTAAGGGTAGCCAAAGGACCAAGAAACAGACTCAACCTAATTAGTAATACAAATTAAAGCAGCAAAGAGATCTACACCTATATGACAGCAGAAATTAAAAGCTCAGTGATACCAAATGCCAGCAAACAGGCAGAGCAAAGGAAGTTTGCTGACACTCCTGGCCAGGTTGTGATTTGGCACAACCTCCTTGGAAAATAGTCTGCCTGCCGTGACTCCACAAATCACTCCCATGGGTGTTCTTTAGAGAAACTCACGAGCACAGACGCCAGGCCATGGGAGTGTTTGTACCAATATTGTTACAATAATCGAAAACTAGAAGCACCCAAATATTGATCAGTATTCCAGCGGATAGATGAGTCTGTACTATCCTGTGATGGAATCTTATCCAGCTATGAAAATGAATGACTTAGAGCCGCGTGGGGGCCCCACAGGCGTAACGTTGAGCTGAGAGGTCTGAAGCCGACTGCGGTAAACTCCGTCTTGGTCACCAGCCCCACTGCCCTGCCCGTGTTCTTCCTTCACAGAAGTTAGGTCTGTGATTGGAGGGGCCAAAATTTCAAATCAGTTTTGTTTTTGTTTTTTTTTTTTTTTCACACTGAAACAAAGGGCTTTCCGTGTTGCGCTCATTGCTGTCTCCTTAATTTGTAGGACTATGGCCAGCACTTTGTACACACTATAAAAATGTATGCATTGTCAGGTGATGGGAGTATCCTCAGGAAAATCTAAGAATAGAAGGTAGACTCTGGCCAGGATACAGGAGACCTCGCCTCCTGTCGGAGCACCAGGCGAAAGCCACATAGTGTCGAAATCACACTTATCCTGTAGGTATTCTAATTGTCTAGTGCTGCGTAACAAATGACCCCAAACCCCAGCCACATTCACGTATATCCAGTGGTCGCTTTGCTGTCAGTTCAGCACTTAACTGGAGCTCTCGGCTAGAATGTCAGCATGTGGCTTCTCTTTGTGGCCTGGGCCTCCTCACAGCGTGGTGGCTGGATTCCCAGGAGAAATTTCAAGAAAGGGAGCAGGCAGAAGCTATAACCTTTTATGACCTTGTCACAGGGCATCACTTGTGTGACATCCTGTGTTTCAAGGCAGTCCTAAGATCCCAGCCGGCTGTAAAGCGGGGGAATAGACTTCAGCTCTCGCTCTAGAAGAGCACATGAGTCTAGAAATACTGCCGTGACCATCTGTAGAGAACATACTCTGTCACAGTGGACCCAGAGTGGCAGAACGCCTTGTGGGACTGATTCCCAGAGAGAGGAGCCCGCCGTAGGTGAGCGTGGTGGCACAGCAGAGGCCGGGGCTTGTGTCAGCTCTGGGCTTGGGAAGGCGGAAGAGAGGCCTTGCCGAAGACTGAGGAAACGTACTGGCGAGGGAAGAAGCCAGGAGAAGTCACTGGCAACAATGGGGGCAAGCAAAACAAGTGACCAGTAAGCACGTGGAAAGATGAGCGGTAACATTGAACTTGAGGAAAATCAAAACCACAGCGTGAGTGCTGCTGCACACCCGTTCAGCGGCTGGTCCTTAAAAAACAAGAACCAAGAATTACAGGTGTTGACAGGGATGGGGAGAAATCGGAATCCTCATACGTGGCTGCTCAGAACATACACAGTGTCGTTGCTGTGGGAAACGGTGGATGACCCCTCGAAGAGCTGATGGCTGAGTTACCAGATGACCCGGCAGCCCCACCACCGGGCATCCACCCAGAGGGACTGAAAGCAGGAAGTCAGACGCTTGGTCACCAGTGTCCACAGCAGGGTCACTCACAACAACGAGAAGGAGGGGAGCACTCGGGGTCCGTCAGCAGATGCTGGATAAACAGAATACAGTCTAGACACATACAGTGGAATATTCTTCAGCCTTCCAGAAGGATGAAGTTCCGAGTCATACCACACGTGGATGAACCTTGAATACATTATGCTAAATAAAATAAGCCAGAAATAAAAGGACGCTATTGTATGATTCCGCTTGCATGCAGTATTTAGAGCAGGTCAATGCACAGAGCAGAGAAGGAGATCAGAGACCACCGGCGGCCCTTAGCGGGAGGGAGTGCGAGGTACTGCTTCGCGGTTGAGAATTTTGGTCGAGGTGTGGCAGACCTCTTGGGAATAGACCGTGGTGATGGCTGCACAACATGGCGAATATAATTAGTGCCACCGAATTGTATTCCTTAAGTGGTTAAAATGACAAGATGATATTTTGCCACAATTTAGAAAACTTGATAATGTAATACACCCAAAACCATTGGATTTTATACTTGAAAATCAGTGAGTTTTTATCATGTATGGATTATATCCCAACAAAAATGTTTTACAAAAACAAAACCCAGATCGGGGCCTAACAGACTTGCAAGTACAACAGTCATTTGTTCAGTATAAAAATCTTCCCTGTCTACCGACCCCCCCACCTTTGCCAAGAGAAAGGAAGTAAAGGCAGGACCAGAAAGCAGACAGAACTCACACGGTCGTGCGGTCTCCTGTCGCCCAGAACTGCTGACTCCAAAGGCTAACGCTGCACCGCAGCTGCCTCCCGGCGCCAGGCTCAACCTCCAGACAAATCACCTAAACCCTAAGCAAACCCAGAGCTGAGTGTGTCCTTCAGTCTTTGACTCATTTCCCAGTCATCTCAACACATGAGAAATGTGAATAATTGCATAGTCACTTTAGGATACGGATGAAAGAGAGGACTCTCGTGCTCTAGGAAGAACATTAGTGTTCCAGCCCTCATGCCACTGTTCTTCTGCAGGCAAAGTCCTGGATACCAAAAACAAGACATATGGAGGTGTTTTACATATGTGTTACATGTACGGCATATGAAGCAGCAAAAACAAAGGGTGTGTCCACGGTCCTGTTTTTCCAAACAACCAGAAACAACCTGTAAGACGGTCCAGGTCCTAAAACTAGCAGGCTGAGACTCCAAAAGTAACTGTTGTGCTCAAGGATTTACAGGAAGAGGAAAGAATGGTTGAAACAGGAATCTCAGCAGAGAATTGGCAATTAGGAGAGTAAATAGAAACTCTTGACCAGTATCTGAAGTTTAAATCTAGCTTCGGAAATAAAATAGGGTTAGACAGGCAAAGCAGCAGAGTGAATACTTGTGAACTTGAATACGTGTTCGTAGAAATTACCTAAAATGAAGCTCAGAGTGGGGGCACTTGGCTGGCGCAGTCAGTAGAGCATGCGACACTTGATCTCAGGGTAGTAAGTTCAAGCCCCAGGTTGGGCGTGGAGCCTACTTAAAATAAATATATAAATAAATAAACAAATTATTTTTTTAAGACCCTCTCAGAGAGACTGAAAAAAAACTCCGACAGAACATTCATGACCTGTGCAACAGTATCAGGCTGTCCATTATATGTGTGATCAGAATCCTTGAAGAGAGGAGACAGAATGGAGTAGAACAAAAATATTTGAAGAAAAATGGCCAAACTTTTCAAAATGGATTGAAAAACCGGGACCTAGAAATCAAAAAAACTCTGTGAACCCTGAACAGAATAAATACTAGAAAACCATACCAGGATACATCATAGATCAGCTTCTGGATCTACAAATACAAAACGAAAAATCGAAAGCAGCTAAAAAGACTCAGGACATAGAGGGAAACAATGTATGGTTATGAAGAGAGGTTAAATATGACAGCCAGAGCAAAAATGTGGAAAGAAGGTCTTTGCTACCTTTGAATAGACCAGTGGTTCTCAAGTGGTATCAATTCTGCCTTCACCCCCATGGGGGGTGTCACAGTTACATTGTCTGGAGACTTGTTTGGTCCTCATGAGTAGGCGATGCTCTCAGCACCTAGGAGATAGAACCCAGGGATGCTACTAAACATGCTTCAGCCCTCTAAAACAGAACTACCCAGCCCTAAATGTCAGCAATGCCGCTGATACGAAACCGTTATTAGAGAAACAAAGATTGCATAGAACACAAAAAGCACTAACCATAAGAGAAGAAAATTTTAAAACTAGACTCCCATCAGAATTACAAAGCAATGCTCATGAAAAGACTTTGTTATAAAATGAAAAGATAGAGCATAGACTGGGAGGGAAATATTTATAATACACGTAACAAAAAATGGCTTCTGTCCAGGATATACAAAGAAAGCAATATACTGGAACAAATACTTTACAAAAGAGGATGTACGAATGGCCAATAAGCATGTGAAAACTTGACCACCATTGTTAGTCATCAGAGAAATGCGAACTGGAAACACAGTATGACACTGCTCCAGCGCCAGAATGACTAAAATTTAAGGGCTAACAAAAACAACGTGGAAAAGATCTAGAGCAAATAGATCTCTTAATGCATTGCTGGTGGGAGTGTAAAATGGAAATTTGGAAAAATGGTAGGCAATTTGTCAATAAGTTAAATATACATTAATTTTATGGCTTAGCAATTCCAGTCCTAGATATTTACCCAAAAGAGCTGAAAATATCGGTCCACAAAAAGACTTCTAAGAATGCTATAGCAGTTTTGTTTATGACATCCAACACCTGGGGACAGTCCAGATGTTTCGTAGGAGAATAGTAAACAAGCAGCGTACTCTGACAATGGAGTACTGCCCAGCAGTAGAGGAAGGAACCAGCAATGCATGCAACAATGTGGCTGGGTCTCAAAAAGCATATGTGGATTGTAGCCAGGTCAGTCAGGCAAGAAAATGAAATCAAAGGCATCTAGACTGGAAAGGAAGAAATAAAACTGTTATCTGCAGATAACATGATCAGGCCTATAGAAAATCCTAAGGAATCCGCTAAACCACTATTAGAACTGACGAATGGGTACACAGCTGGAGGATACAAGATCAGTATATTAAAAAAAAAAACTCTAAAAACCCTATTATATTTCTACACATTTGCAATGAACCATTGAAATAGATGTAAGAAAATTCCATTTTCAGCAACATCAGAAAGAGTATATAATACTTAGGAATAAATTTAGCAGAAGTGCAAAACACGTTCTGAATACTATAAAACATTGTTTAAAGAAATTAACCATCTGTATAAATGGAAGGACAGCCCATGTCCATGGGCTGGAAGATCACACTTGATGGACAGAACCTTTGTTAAAATGGTTTAATTTCAGATGGCTTTGAGTACTACAAAGAGAATAAAGCAGGGTGACGTGATAGTAATCAGGGAAAAGGATTTAGGTTACATAGTCAGGAAATGCCTTTCTGAAGGAGTCTCGTCAGTGTCTCTTTCTCCGTTTTACATTGGTTTCTTAGAATCAGGGTCAAATCCAGTCCACACACTGGGGCTGCGTGATAGGTCTCTATAGAGATCAGGAAATGTCTCTATCTCTAGGTGACCCCTCCATGTTTCTGACTCTGTGTTGTTTCTCATCATTCAGTTTTTGAATGAAGCAGGTCAGTTGTTGTGTAGAACTTCCTGTGATCTAGTCGCTGACTGCATTGCCGTGTCATAGCTCCCGAGTTAACTTGGTCCCCTGTCTTTTGTTATTTCCTGTGAAGTGGGGGTTGGGTCTGGAAGCCTCCGGAGATTCAGGTTTGAGTTTTTTCTTTTTTCTTTTTGGTGACATTACAAGGTTGGATATAGTAACTAACTCCCTTATACTAGAAAAACCAGTGGTTAAAATGATGAGATGTCTAGGATTTGCTTCATACTAATGAAAGGTGAGGGGAGTAAATGAGGTATAGATAAAACTCAGATGGATTGCCTGGGTGGTTCAGTCGGTTAAGTGTCCGACTTCGGCTCAGGTCATGGTCTTGTGGTTCATGATTGCAAGCCCCAAATCGAGCTTTGCAGTGTGGAGCCTGTTAGGGATTCTCTCTCTGTCCCTCCCTCACTGTGCGCACATGCTCTCTCTCTCTCTCTCTCTCAAAATAAATAAGCTTAAAAAAAAAAGACTCAGCTGGCTGTGAGTTCATTGAAACTGGGTGATAAACACACTATAGGAGCATTGTACTCCTCTGTCTACTTTTTTTTTTTAAGTTTACTTATTTATTTTGAGAGAGAGAGAGAGAGAGAGAGAGAGAGAGAATCCCAAGCAGGCTCCGCACTGTCAGTGCAGGGCTCAAACGCATGGACCATGAGACCATGACCTGAGCCAAAGTCAGACACTTAACCTGACTGCGCCCCCCAGCACCCCCGTCTCCTTTTTGTACACTTTCAAGATTTTCCATAATTTAGATTTTAAAAACTATTGTATCTTACTGCAGTTTAAATGAGTGGCGCTCTCTCTAATAAGCCGTCTACAAGGATGCAATAGCTATCAATTTGCAGCCACTTCTGAGGTTCCCTTCTATTCATTTCTACAGATAGCCATTACCTTTCAAGTCATAGTTTTACCATGTAGGTTGAACCATCCAAAATTGCCATTTTTTTGGTACAGCAAAAATATCCATACATTGGCAGCTCTTTCAGGCTGATGCGTGGCAGTCAGCTAAGAATGTCTGGCCTTCTCTCCACGCTGCGTCCGTTTGCCGCCGTGTTCTTCGTGTCTTACAAGACCTGGCTACTGGTTCTCAGAGCCTGTGCTTTTATGATTGGATTAGACTCCAGGTTTTAAAAAGCTACTACTCATCTTTAAATGATTGTAGTAAACTGTTACTGTTGTTTGAAAGAGGTTTGGGGAGGGGGGAGAGAAGGAGGGACAAGTGCGATGAGTACGTCACCCTCAAGTAAAAACTAGCCTGTCGTGTTCAAATTCGAGAGAGCACTGTAACTGGACCGTGTTGGCGGGGGTGGGGGCGTATGATGGAGGATGATGTTGGAGGTGGAAAGGGCCAGATCACATAGGGTCTCGTAGAATTTTTTTTTATGTTTTTTATTTATTTTTGAGAGACAGAGAGAGACAGTGGGAGCAGGGGAGGGGCAGAGAGAGAGGGAGACACAGAATGTGAAGCAGGCTCCAGGCTCTGAGCTGTCAGCACAGAGCCCAATGTGGGGCCCGAACCCATGAACTGCGAGATCATGACCTGAGCCGAAGTCAGACACTCAACTGACTAAGCCACCCAGCGCCCCTTGGGTCTTGTAGCATTTTTAAATAGGAGTTTAATGATCTGCCTGCGCCTGGAAAATGTTACTGTAGATGCTGCGTGGGCGCGGATTGTAGCGGAAGCAGGACTTCGGCCAGGTCGTGTAGTCCAGGCAAGGAGTCAGGGCGAGGTGCTTCGGATCAGGGTGGTGGCCGTGCAGCTGCAGGGATGCCCTGGAGGTGTGACTTTGTGAGGATGCATAGTTACGGGTGAAGTATTTACAAGACCAGTGCTCTAACCCCTGAGCTATGGAGCCCAGTCCTGTGTGAAGTATTTAGAAAAGTACCCAGGACATAGAATGTGCTCGATCATCCGTCTGTTACCATCGTTGTGAAAATACTAAAAAGCAGTTGTTTTCTGAACAGGTAATGATTTTTCAGGCACTATTCTAAAGTGCATCACATTTCTTAGCACAATTCACTCACCGTTTTGTGTGTGTGTTTTGTAATGTTTATTTATTTTGAGGTGTGCAGGAGTAGGGGAGGAGCAGGGGGGGGGTAGAGAGAATCCCAAGCAGGCCCCACGCTGTCAGCACAGAGCCCGCCGCGGGGCTCAAACTCATGAATCGTGAGATCATGACCTGAGCCAGCATCTAGAGTAGGATGCCCGACCGCCGGAGCCACCCGGCACCCCAACTCACCGCTCTGAGTCAGGTAGTTCCTTATCCCCATTTCCAGAAGACAGCCTCCCGCCCCGCTCCGCCTGCCTTCGAAGGGCGCTCCTCCAAGGTTCCTGTGCAGGGACCCGTTTCTAAAAGTCTTTCTCACTGCCAGCCAAGAAGACTTCACCCTTAACTAATATTAATGGTCCTTCAAATCTAGCACGGGTCTTTCCCAAAGAACCAGTTTCCAGACAGAAATAAAGTGCGGGGCTCCCGAGACAGCTTTGAGGCAGCACGCGCCCTAAGTTAGCAGCATCCTGTGAGCAGAAGATTTGCAGACTTGGACAGAATTCAGCTATGGTCATCATTTCAACAATGGAGCTAATTTAAGCTTATTTCTGCAGTATGGGAAAGTCATTATGAAATAAAAGTGCACAAATTGGGAGAAAAGACACTGTAAATCCCTTCTCATCAGTTGCTGATGAGTTCAGCCAAATACTAGAGGAATCAAAATGGAAGTGCTGTTCAAAATCGCCTCGAAATGTTTTTGAACTTCCCCATCTGGGGGGACTCTGGAGGGGCTGGGTTTCCCGCCCCTGGCGTCGTGTCACACAGAGACGCGGGCTGCAGCACAGGTAAACATTCTGAGTTCCCTCCGACCATAAATCGTGTTTTCTGAGAGCTGTGAACACGGAATAGCTCGAGGACTTGTGACTTGTAGGAAGTCCCTGTCCAGGGTCCAGCTCCTTTTGTGGCTGTCACAGCATCCGTCCCACAACTAATCAGACTGCTCTTGGCTTTTCCACTTGTCCCCGCTGTGAGCGCCTTCTTTCCGCGGATGTGGCCTGCCGTCTGACAATGACCTCTCATCCTATCTCGCTTCCTGCCCCTTTTGTTTTTCAGCAGCCCTCTTCCAGTGGGAGCGTGTTCGGGTCTGGAAACAGTGGAAGAGGCGGGGGTTTCTTCAGTGGCCTTGGAGGGAAACCCAGCCTGGACGCAGCCAACAAAAACCCATTCAGCTCGGCCAGCGGGGGCTTTGGATCCAGCGCCTCCCCAAGTAAGTTGAGACTGCCGTCCCGCGCCCTTGGCCCCAGAACGCCATTGTCATCCTGGCGGTGCTCTCAGAGCTTTGGTGACAAGCGGAGGAAGGAGGGAGGAGGTCCGGAAGGCCCCTAGATGGACCAAAGCAGTGCGATCTGTTTTTATTTTCGTTTTTTATTTTTGAGGTTTTTAACGGGATGTCCTATATGGTTGTGAAAAGACATCGGAGCTGCGGGGTGAGGATCTGTGCGCCGAGCCCCTCCCGCCTTCCCTCCCAAGGCCCAGATCGCTCTGTTGCTTAGGGTTGAAGGGACTTGAAGTGAATGCAGGCGGACAGGCATGAGCGCAGCTGAGCGCCCTGCGTGTGCTCGGAGAAGGAGCTTCTGGGGGTTCGTTATGTAGCACCTCCAAATACAGCTACCACAGAGAAACGACCTCCAAGACTCGAAGCCTTCGGTACTTCACATCTCTTACATTTTTGTCTTATTTTCCAATGGGGCTGTATCTTTCTGCTGGCACTTTTTTCCTCCAGCTAATTTTTCAAATTCTTTGTTGCTCTGTCTATTCATGGTTGGAAGTGAAAGAAATTTGGGGTTTTTTAATCTTAAAAGAAGAAGTCCTGCTGACGGCGGAGGCTGAAGAAGGGAACGTGGGACCTGTCACCCTCGCCTTCTCTCCCTCGCTGAGCACGCCACGCACGCAGCGTCTCGTCCGCGGCACTCTCCGCGACCTTCCTGGCCTGGGAGCTAGTGGTTCACACACGGGGCAGATACTTCCTTCGGGTGCAGGCTCCTGCAGCTAAAAGCAAAATTCTCTCTCCTGAGTCTCCAGATTCACAGTTCAGCTGTTTTGACATCACTTTCCATGTAGTAATAATATATAAGGAACGATGACAGTCAAGAGACACAAACCTCTTAACTTGTGAAATGATATTGTCAGAAACCTTTGTCCCGTAGCTCTCCGTCCGCCAGGATGAGTTTCGAATCCTAGGGTGAAGGGTTCCTAGATGTTGAGTCTAGCAGTTTTCGAAAACTTTGTGTCTGCAGGTGAACTTCCAAGCAGAATCCCGATGCGTGAAACAGGGAGAAACTTGGAAGCCGGGTCAGGAGCCAGAGAGAGGCCTGGGTGGCTTCCGTCTTGTCCCCGCCCTCGACTGCAGGGCTCCGCAGCACACACTTTGAAAACAGGATCCTTCACCCGCTCCACTTTCCAGTGAGGAAACGGGCCCCAAATGGTTAGGCGATCTTTTTTTAAGTCACCAGGCCAGAAAGTGGCAGATCTAGGACTCTGCTAGACCACGTGGAGCATACAAGACGGCGTCTGGGCCAGAAGAGTCCCTTGACTAACGTGGGTTTAGTCCCTTGACTAAAATGTGGGCTTTGCCCACAGGTCAGTTACTGTCTGTGATACTGTGTTACTAACCCGCTTTGTGAGACTTAGGTGTGTCATATCCTCGTAAAAACCCCTCTCCTCCTGGCCGACTCATTTCTCATGTCATGGCTCTTACCTGTCAGAGAACTTGCCCCTGAGAGCCAGCTCCGTGCGTCTCTCTTCACCTCTGCCAGCAGCGACCTCGTGTTGGGGGAGCGCAGCCTTCGTGCGGTTTTATTTACACCGCGGGAAGCGGCCGCCGCCGCGAGTCCACATGCCTCCTCCACCCCCGGTCCATTGTTCACGGGCACCCCGTCGCTCCTGATTCTTTAGTTCTGGCTTAAAATTAAACCAGATGCTGTAGAAGATTCTCCCAGATTCTTAACATCAGACACCTGCTGGTCTTCATTTTCCTAAACACTGGTTTTTATAAACCGGCAGTTTACTCTGATGCAGAAGAGCAGTTTCAGTGAATTTGAAAGCATAGAGGAAAGGCTGAACATTATTCTGTTTTTATAACCGAACGTGTGGTTCAATGGCGAGACGGACAGCAGCCTCTGGAGCCCGGAAGGAGAAGGGGAAGAAGAGCAGAAAGGAGGGGCTGCAAGTCATCTGGGGACAGGCGTTGTCCTCACCGCAGAACTAAGGATGCTCCCTGCACATCACCGGGACAGCCGCCTTCTCTTTGGGCGACTGTGCAGCATTTGACGCTTCTGAGCGCAGCGTCTTTCGTGGACTGTATGGCTGGACTCCCCTGGTTCCATTCCTGCTTCTCACGGTCCCTTTTCTGCTGCTTCTCTCTGTCCTTGCGGCCGTGTCCCCGTCGTCATCTGGGTTATCACACAAGTCTCCAGACGCTCTTCGCTGCTTCCGGCCTCCTCCCCTGACATCTGTTGTTCCCCCCACCAGGCTGAGTGTTTTAAACACTGCTTTTCTTTGGCCATTTGCCCTACACAGACCCCTGGCGGCTTCCCACTGACTCGAAGCCAGCTCCTCGGCGTGGAAGTCTGTGCCCTCGAGGAGCTGCCCCATCTCTGACCCCTCAACACGCTCCCCCTCTGCCTCGGCCAGTTTCTCTGCTGGCTGGCGTTCCCACACCCCCCACCCTCCCCGGGTCAGCGCCAGGGCTCACTGCTCCCCCCACTCCACCTGCCGGACCTGCCCTCCTTCCAGGGCGACTGTAAGTCTGTGCTTCTGTGTGCTTTGGCCTGAGGCTCACCAGTTCCATGGTGATCTCTCCCTCTCTCGAATCCCACCGCCCCTGTGTTCCTTTTCTTCGTGTGACATCAGGCAGAAGGGAGTGGACTTTTAGGGACCACCACCCATGTGCCAGCTGCTCAGTGTGGGTGGACTGAGCACTTCTTACAACAGCACTTTTAGATGTGCCCGTCCCCAGTGCACCAGTCAGGGGTTAGGTTCACGGACGGTGTGCCATTAAGTGGAGCAGCCGGGCTTTAATCCGAGTGTGTTTCCAGAACCCTGATCCACCGTACTGCCTCCTGGGATCTTCCCAGCCTTGCAGCCGGACACAGCTCCTCCTGGGTGTGCCTTGTCCAGCAGCCCTCGGGCTCGTTCTCTGTGGCATCCAACTTGCCCCCCCTGCAGATGGATATCTGAACACAGACTGAGCAACCGGCAGGTTCCCTTGTGACATTGAAGCCCCAGGCCGCCTGACCCCGAAGCTGCTCTCTTTAGTCCTGAGAAGTAACCAGACTTCTGCCACGGCGGAGAAACGAGCTGGGGACGGTGTCGCTGGGAGTCAGCGTGTTCTGTGTCCCGAAGCACCCACCTTGCAGAGGCTTCTGCTCTCCGTCTGCCCCGGAGACTCTCCCAGAGATACCGTTAACCGTTAAGCCCTGGGGTCGCTTAAAAGTCACCACTGTGGGGCGCCCGGGGGCTCAGGCGGTTTAGCGGCCGACCTCGTTCGGCGCAGGTCATGATCTCGCGGTTCTTGAGCTCGAGCCCCGAATCGGGCTCTGTGCTGGCAGCTCGGAGGCTGGAGCCTGCTTCGGATTCTGTGTCTCCCTCTCTCTGCCCTTGCCCTGCTCGTGCTTTGTCTCTCAAAAAGAAGTAAAACATAAAAAAAAAAGAAAAAGAAAAAAAATTCACCGCTGCGAATTATTACCTGTAAGGACCTACTGCCTCCTGGGTCTTGTTCAAAGGACGCTGGTCAGAACCGTACTCGGCACGTTTTTTGCGCTCGGGGGCCTGACAGACATTTGTGTGAGGATAAAGGAGCCAATTGATGAGAATCTTGCGGGCCCGCAAGTCTCCCTTTACAACTGTTCTTTAAGAAAATGTCTTGGAAAGTGGGGCGCCTGGATGGCTCAGTCGGGTAAGCATCCATCTTCAGCTCAGGTCATGATCTCACGGTTCGTGGGTTCGAGCCCCGTATTGGGCTCTGTGCTGACGGCTTAGAGCCTGGAGCCTGCTTTGGATTCTGTGTCTCCGTCTCTCTGCCCCTTCTCTGCTTGTGTTCTGTCTCTCAAAAATAAACATAAATAAATAAAAGCATCCTGGACAAGCGCTGCCTGAGAACATCCTCAGTGCACATTACATTCTAATCGTGCCCTCAGACCTACAGAACGCCGAGGGGCCTGGTCTCCGTGATATTATTTCTATCCGATCTCTGTCCAGCTTAACTTAAGCTGGTTTGGGACCCCAGTGTTGGAGTAGGCAAGTTATTTTCACCAAATGGGAGACCCAAGAGGATGCGTGTCACACCAGCAGGAGGAAGCCCAGAGCAGAGGCCGCTGTCCCATGCTCGCCACCCCCAGGAGTCCCCAGACCGCTCTGCAAAGACAGGCTGCCCTGCGGGCTGCTCTTTCCACAAGTGAAGAGATGACTCCTTACGCGACGTGCCGCCCCAGCATCCAGGACCCCCTCTCACTTACCATCTGTCCAGAGCCAGAGGCTGTGCTGTCTCGGAGGTGCTAGGAGAGGACCGACAAGCCGTTGAGCGTAGAAAGAGAAGCAGACTTTGCATCCTGCCGCTTGGCTTCAAGCACCTACATCCTGGAACGTTTCATGACGCAGAGCTCCTTTTGAGATTGCAGACGGAAACTATTACAACTCGAGTGCTTTAACTCTCACCATCTATAGAAAATGAAAAGGATTCTGTTTTCTGCCGCAGATCTGCTCTTACTATATTGAACACGAGTGGGCTATAGCAAGAAGATGAATTAAACAGAGGGGAAGTTCTATTTTCTCAGGACCTCCCACCGGCCCAACTAGGTGCTCTGCGCCCATCAGCTCTCAGAGTCATCACAGCGGCCGTGTGGACCCCCTCCCTGGCCCCTCTGTATCTCCAAGGACACTGGGACTTGGGAAGGTGAAGTCCTTGCCCCCAGCTACGAGGTGCTCTGAGCCAGGCTGGCTGCAGTACCCCTGCGTCTTCTGCTGTGCTGCCCATGAGCATCTTACAGGCAGAGGGATCTCCAGGAGCCGAAGGGATGAAGACACCCAGAGACTTCTCCGTGTCCTCAGACTTCAGGAATTTAAGTCTCCCAGCCCCGTCCTGGTAACATTTCAGCTCTGTATTTCCAGTTTCTTCCAAAGGGAGAGCTAGCCCCAGATCTTGCACTTGAATTGATTTGCCGTTTGGAATTTTTGCCTCGCTGGTACTACCGAAGTCAGAGAATTACGGTCCTCTGTGTTCCTGAGATGCCAAGGAGGAAGAGGGCTGCAAAGCCCATCATCCATGCCCAGTGTTGGGTGTGCTGCCTCTGAGCCAGCTCGGCCCACCGGAGAGGGCGTTTCGTAGCCCCCCCCACCCCCCGCGAACCCCTCTAGAAGAGGGGGTCTGTTAACCACTCCCGCCGTCCATGCCTGGCACACTCCTAGCCAAGCTCTCCCACGGCCAGTGGGAGTTTTCTGTGTGGCGGCCTGGGGCTCTATGTATCGCTGCCTAGAAATCTGACGTGGGCGTGTCCCCGAGGTGCGGCTCTTCACCTCCTGGATTGCAGATCGGAGCAGTGCAGCTCCAAGTAGTAACAGTCGTGGGGCAGCCTGGGACTGACAGGTTAGTGGCGGGTCCCCTCCTCAAACAGGTTGACTTCTAACCCTGACCCCTCCCCTTCTCACCGTCACCTTCACTGTGAGCCCCTTAATGGCTCGGGGGAGCCCAAGGCTTGTGCAGGCGCCCCTGCTTCTCACTGGGGGGCGGGGGGCGAGCTCTCTGCTCCCCACCCGCGCCCTGCTTACGCCTGGGCCTTTGGGCCTCGACTGGGTCTCAGGACGGCTTGCGCTGCCTTCTTGTGGGGGCAGCCGCCTTTTAGTAGAACACCCATCCACACACGGTGGGGAAGTGTGAATTCTCCCTCCTCTCTCCCAAAAAAAGGTTAAGGGAAAATTCCTGATAGAAAACAGCGTGCAGTTTGTGTTACCGAAGTGCTTGTGCAAATGCAGTTTTGTCTACTTCCCTATGAACGGTCAGATTTGCGTTTCTTGTAAGGACACAAGCACTCCTCACCTGTCTTAGTTTATAGGAGGTCATTTCCCTTTATTCCTTTCATCCTGGCGTGGATTCAGTATGTAGCGGGAGTGACCCGCTAGAGAAGCATCTGAAAGGTCAGGGGCTTCGGTGAACTGCTTGGGAAAAAGCAATCAGACTGGAAGTCTTGCTGCCTCTTACTAAGTTCCTCAGAACCTGCCAGCTGCTGTCAGATCAGGGTTAGGAGGCCCGTAGTTCGGCTTGCTTCCCCTGCCGTTCCCCCGAGCAGCTCAGACCACAGCGGACATGCGCACCCTGACCATAAAAGCGGACAGCCCGAAGCCATTGCGCTTGGTTTGGATGTGCTGTGACTGTTTTCTCTTGCTTGACCACATGTGAAGTTTTCACGTGAGGAGAGGAATGCATGCAAGCCCTGTTTATTCTTCAGAAGAAGCCAGTCTCAGGGCGCCTGGGGGGAGGGATCGGTCGAGCATCCGACTTCAGCTCAGGTCATGATCTCAGAGTTCATGGGTTCAAGCCCCACGTCGGGCTCTGTGCTGACGGCTCAGAGCCTGGAGCTGCTTCAGATTCTGTTTCCCTCTCTCTCTGCCCCTCCCCCACTCGTACCTTGTCTCTCTGTGTGTCTCAGTGATAAATCAGCATTAAAAACTTCTCTAAACGAGAAGAAGAAGAAGACGGTCTCGGGGAGCAGTGGCTAGATCTGATTACCTGGCGGAGGACACCAGGGCCCTGCTGTGGCCACCCCCCACCCCCCGCACCGTGTGCCCGTAACACCCGGAGCCTGGCTTCCCAGAGATCAAGAACTGGTCACCACGATGCATGCGAATCCGAGGGGGTGTTTGCCACAGCTCAGCACCCTTGAATCCCAAGCTCCTTCCCCTCAAACACCTCGCTACAGTTTCTTTTCTGCTCTAAGTAGATAAGGACGCTCTTCTCCCTCTGGTTGCCCTCAGCATGTTCTTCCTTTCTTCAGATACCTCTAATCTGTTCGGCAACAGCGGGGCCAAGACATTCGGTGGATTTGCCAGCTCGTCCTTTGGAGACCAGAAGCCTGCCGGCACTTTCAGCTCTGGAGGGGGAAGCGTGGCATCCCAAGGCTTCGGGTTCTCGACTCCAAATAAAACAGGTACTCTGCCAGTTGTTCGCTGGGGTTCTTTTTAAACGTACATTTACATACACCTCGATGCCTGGAAGGAGAGCTCTCAGGCGCCTCTCACCGGGGCAGGACTGGAGTGTGGATAAAGGCACTTTCTCTCCCCAGCTCACTTTCATATTTACAGAGTGTCTACTGTGTCCCCAGCGCTGCTCGAGGTCTCCCAAGACCTGTTTAAAGCGCAGAGTGCATGTAGTGGAACCCTTAAGAGAACTCTGTGTTCTTAGGACAGAAAGCATTGTAAATATCTAGCAAGTGCAGCACAAGCAAAGTAAGGGACTATGTAAGACCACGATAAGTAAACTGCAAACCAGGAAGCAGCCGGGTCCCATTAGCAGTACTGGACAAGACAGATGATCTGACTAGTTTTGGGGGGTTCTTTAAGAAATTTTTTTAATGTTTATTTAGTTTTGAGACACCAAGAGAGACAGAGCATAAGTGGAGGAGGGGCAAAGAGAGAGGGAGACACAGAATCCGAAGCAGGCTCCAGGCTCTGAGCCGTCAGCACAGAGCCCGATGCGGGGCTCAGACCCACAAACCATGAGATCATGACCTGAGCCGAAGTCGGACACTCAACCGAGCCACCAGTATGCTTTGATCTGGCTGGTTTTTATGTCTGTTTCATTTGTCCTCTTTCCCAGATCACTTTTTTTTTTTGCTTTTGAGCATAACGTACATAAATCTTCACACAACATGTACGGCATCCACTTCCCACAAGTAGACGGACCACTTACTCCTCACAGGTGCAACGCCCCGCTGGAATCCAGAATAAAGAGCGTCACCAGCACTCCTGCGTACCCAGCATTGCTTCTAAAGTCCACGCTGGAGACTGTGCGGCGGTCTCTAATCATATACTACGTGTAGAATTTAACAGTTTAAAGGACAGTATGTGTTCAGATAAAAAGAAAGCGCAGCCTGGCTCTCTGCCCTGTGTTTGTGTCGGCCCTGCAGCGGGGCCACATTCCTGCCCCCGCTTCATGACCAGTCGTGTGGAAAGAGCCCCCCACCCCCACAAAAGATGAGAGGCGCAGTGCGGGGAGATGCTTGTGGAGAAAGGAGCTCTTTGAAGCAGACTCCCCGAGGGAGAGCGGACAGGAGGCTTCTCCCTCTTGCGTATGGGAGCCTTTGAAATGGTATGAGTCCTGAGGAAGGACCCTGCCGAGGACCCGACGCACGGGTGGCTCTGACTTAGGACCACCCTACATGAGTCCTTGGAGTCCCACCTTTTAGACCCTAAATTGCTCTCGTTCCCTAGCCTGTGCTCCTTGACTCCCACCTGTGGCTTGAGTCCGTTAGTCTTTGGTTTGCCAGTTTTCAGAAATGCACGGGACAGGAGTACCAGCTTTGCTTTGCCGCCACCCTTCCTCACAGGACCTCTCTGGGTCCTAGTTAACAAAGCAAACATCCGACTAAGAAATTATAGTTCATCTGGGTGCCTAGGTGGCTCTGTTGGTGATTGGCCAACTCGATCTCAGCTCAGGTCTGATATCAGGGTTGTGAGTTCAGGCCCCACATTTATGTTAAAGTAGGCTCTGCCTACTTAAAAAACAAAAAGAAAAAAATTTTAGTTTATTTTTTTTAAGGAACCAGATGAGGTTTTATTTGGTTCACATATCGTTCCTTATCCTGGGATCAGGATTGACTTGGAATCTTAGGCTCTTATTTTTTTGGTCATATAGAAAGTCTGTCTTCCCGCCTTTCAGAACGTTGTTCCTGTTCGCTTGTTCGCCCCGTAAAAGCCCCCAGACTGAGGGTCCCCAGCAGAGAAAGCTATCTCCTAAGTACAGGGGTGAATGACAGTGGTGACAGCCACAAAGGTGACAGAGAGGGTGGAGGAAGACCATGTCCCCTGGGCTCCTGTGGTCTGACTCTCACTGCAGACGTAGGGCCGTTTTCGGGGGGCTCTTGCCGTAGAAGGAGGTACCCCAGGGTCCTACACTCAGAGGAGCATCCTTCCTGCCCAGGTGGAAGTGGATGCCGGAGACATCACGACTGGCGTTTTGCTTTAAGACGGATTTTAGGTGGACCATTTCACTGGGTCTTTGAAATTCCAGAAGCATCCAGCCTCCCGTATGATACAGTTGCCTTAAGAAATAACAGTGATGGAGATGACTTGAGGGGTGGAAGCAGAGAGGGGCAGGATGCTGTGCGCAGCCCACCGGGATGCCCACCCCCCGCTGCCCTGTTGCCGGGGTCCCAGTGGAGGGAGGCTGGGTGACACAGGCAGTTCGAGGGTGGGCGCCCTCTGGAGTCCCGTCGCTCAGCCCCAGTGCTGCCACGACCAGCGGGCTGGACGGCGACGAGTGGCCTTCTGTTCTTCTTGCCTCAGTGTTTTCTGAGCCTGTTTCCTCACCTGTGAGGCGGGGACCCCGGGCTTGTCGGGAGGATTGAGGCAAAGGGCTGGGCAGCACCCGGGGCACCGGAGCTGGCACGGAGACCTCGGCCAGTCGGGTCTCTTATTATCGCTGACTGTTAGCAAACTTCTGTTTCATTACTGTGGCCCAGCTTTGTTGTTTGGGGTACTGTGTGTGTGTGTGTGTGTGATGTGAGTGTGTATGTGATACGTGTGTGTGTGTGGTTTGTGTGGCAGGTGTATGTGGTGAGTGTGTGGTGTAGATGTATCTGTAGTATGTGTGGTGAGGGGGTGTGTGATGTGGGAGTGCATGTGGCGTGGGTGTGGGGGGGTGTGGTGTGTGTGTCTATGATACATGTCTGCGTGGATATGTGGGGGCGGTACTGTGTGTGTGTCTGGTGTGTGTGTGTGGATGTGGGGGGAGGGGGCACACCTGCGTGCGTGTGTGTGTGTTGTGTGTGTTTATCCCCCTGCCCCGGTTTACTTTCTGTGTCGTGGTGACTTCTCATCTTTCACTCGCCTCCCACCAACGAGCCTGCGTCGTGCGCGCTCAGGCACCAGACACAGAGCTGCGTCTAGGAAGAAGGCGTAAGGGGATCTGAGATCGGTCGTAAATTATTCAGCTGCAAGGGTTTTTTAGCACTTTTTTTTTCCAGTCTCTCGTGTTTGTAACCCAACAGTCTCCATTATCATGGCTTGGAATTTCACTCAGGGTTTTAAAATCTAGAATGCTAACTCAAACCGGAGCATGAGCAAAACTTATCCTCACTGGCAACGGTAAATAAACGCAGGAGTGAGCCACCAAATAACAAATAACCAGAGAATCCAGCTCGCAGCCCTTCCCACCCAGAGTCTGACCTTTCCCGAGTCAGGTAGCAGAAACTTGTGGTGTGATTATGCTCATGTAAGGCCCCAGCCGCCCCTCTGACAGCAGGACCGGCCTCCTGAAAGGGGTGACCATATAGTGTCCCTGGCGCCTCGTTACCGCGCCGATGCTGATCCCCTTCCCTTCAGCTTGTCGCCCCCTCGGCCAGTGCTCGTGTTAAGAGACTCCTCTCTAGAGCATTCTATTCAACAGACACTCACTGGGGGTCTCTGCTCATAGCCTAAAACGAGGTAAGCGGCATCTTGGGGGTGGGGAGCCCCCTCAGGGGCAGAAGGAAGCGCCCGGCGCGGTGGACGTCTCCGCCGCCTCGCAGACCAGCCTGTGTGCGTGTCCCCCGCCCCCCCCCGGGGCCATGTCCACCTGGGTGGCAGGGGATCAGGCTCTGGTGGCCGTCCTCAGGCCCAGGCGGTGGCCGTCCCTCGTTTCTCCAGCAGCCCTCCCCCACAGAGGAAGTTCGCTGCACTTTTTTATCGAGGAGGGGTGGCTCCTGCCTGCGGAGACAAAGCGGTTTGGAAGAAATTTTTCTGTGAGGAGAGACGTGAGAACCGTAAGGCTTTAAATAAATAAGAAGCCCTGGTGCCGTGCGCCCCTCCGTCTCTCCTGTGCCCCAGTTCGCCCCTTCTCCCCGAGAGCAGACTCGGAGCCTGTAGCTTCGTAAACGTGGATCTTCATGAAGCTAGGAGTCTTGCCTGTGTCGTGACAGTAATCACATTTGTCACCCCTGTCATCCCTGACACTCTGGCAGGAAGTGGAATTTTCAGGAATGCCTTTTCAGCGCGGCGTGCCCGAACAGCACAGTGGCACTGGGCAGGGCTCAGAAATGCGCCAGGTCGGTTCTTGGTGACCCTCTGGCTCCACGAGGCTTGCCCGTGGGCGGGGCCCAGGGTCCCCGGGGCAGACTCGAGGCCTGCTGGGGTCTGAGAGTTCCCGGAGCCTCCCCGGCGGCCCCGCCCCCTCTGCTAGAGATGGGGGGTCAGTATTTAGAAGGGCTGTTGCCCCCCACTGTGCTTTTTGGCATTTGAACGTCTAACGTATTTATCCCTTTTTTCTTCCTCTTTGATTTGATTTCTCACCGCTCACTGTCTTCTCTTCCTGTCTCCTTTCTTTTTTCCCTGTTTCTGTTTGTTTGCCTCTGTTTTGCTCAGGTGGCTTCGGTGCTGCTCCAGTGTTTGGCAGCCCTCCTACTTTTGGGGGATCCCCTGGGTTTGGAGGGGTGCCAGCATTCGGTTCAGCCCCAGCCTTTACAAGCCCTCTGGGCTCGACGGGAGGCAAAGTGTTCGGAGAGGGTACTGCGGCCGCCAGCGCAGGAGGATTCGGGTAAGCCCCCCGGGGGGGCGGGGGGACCTCGGGACCAACCGACAGCACTGGGGGCCGGGATCCCGGCTTTAGAAAGACCGTTCTCGCGTTTTCCCCCTCCTGACTGCGCTGAAGCCCCCTCCCTCAAGATCGGCAAACGATCAGTCCAGGGCTCCCGTTCCTCCCTGGGGAGGCTCGTTTCTCCCCAGCCAGAGTCTGCCGAGCATGCGGGTGGGCGGGAGCGGGGTTGCCATCCCCTGGAAACGCGGCGTGCTGGTCGGCGGACGGACCCCTGTTCTCCTGGTGGGACTAAAGGATGGTCAGAGAAAGAGAAGCAGTCCCTCCTGGCTACGTCCTGGCCGGGATTGCCCCTGCATGGCGACCAAAATGAACCGTTTCTGCCACATTCTTTCCTCTTGGGATTGTTGCTGTCTACCTGTTGTCCTTAGGCAAACCCCTCCTGTGTCCCTGGCTCCGCTCAGACCCCCAGAGTGGGCACAGTCCCACGGGCCAGCCACGTTCCACACGGGGCGCTGCCTGGGCCCCTCTGCACATTTCGGAGTCAGTGATGCTCAGTCTTCAAGGCTGCTCTGACTGCCTTGTGCACATCTTCCCTTAAAAATGCCATATTAGGGATTGGCTTTGAAGGGAGCCAGAAATTCTATCTGGTTGCCAAAACCCCAAGAGGAGAATAAATGGCTCTCACCGCACCACAGAGTTCCAATAAAACGTATGTGGGGGTGATGACAAAGTGACTCGTTCAGGAGCCCCGGCCCCGGGCGCAGGGCTCAGGGTGTGGAAGGCTGAAGACTGGGGGAGACCATGGGGGCTTCGTCTGGGGGAGCAGGCAGAGCACCTGGGGTGAGCCTTGGGGAGGTGATGGCCTCTTCTGGAAAGTAAACCAAAGTATGTTCTCACTCATACCCTTTCCCTCCACGAAAGACGCCAGTGCAGAAATGCTGGCCGCTTTCAAGAAGGTGAGCAAGTTGATGTATTGCTTCCTGGATTTCATGTAGAGACTGCAAGTTCTTTTAAGTTTCCCCCAGGAAACGCCAAGAATTAAAGTTAAGAAAAGCTTTTAAAGGCGTGTTGGGGCCAGCAGTGTTGTTGGCGGGTTCCGACGGACCCTGAGGTCTGCAGGGACCGCCCCGCACAGACCGCTGCGGACTTGGAGGCCTTGGGGTTGACTGGGAATCTTGAAGTTTTATTTACTTATTTGAAACCTGCTATTCTCTTTACCAGTAGAAAAGTATTGTATTCTGCCTTGGGAGGGGGGCTGACCAGCTGGTTCATTCCATTCTGTCAAAGAGGGCTGACAAGTACCAACTCTGGCCCGAGAAGTCCCGGGTCCCTGGTCTGCCCCTGGCGGACAGCTGAGGAGCCCCCACCATGGGGCAGGGACAGAGCAGGAGCAGTCAGGACCCCCGTGAGGGTCTGCTCACAGAAGACCCTCACCTCATCGTGGGAGGTCCGCAGAGTCAAGATCCAGAGAGGAGCTGAAGACCAGTAATTGGGGGCCAGGCTTATGAATGAGAAGTGTCCAGGCGCTGGGTGAAGTTCAAGAATTATCAGAGAGAGAGAGAGAGCAGACATTGTAGGGCTGCTTAACTTCCAGATGACCCGAACTTCCGGACGGGGATAAAAGCTGACACGCTGGACCGGTTGGATTTGGGGGACCGTGCCCCCACCCTCTTCCTTCCAAGGCCGAGATGGGCCCTGGGCCCTGGCCCGTGCTTTCTGAGAGGTCGCAGGTTTAAACCAAGCGCGTCCCCCTCGATTCGCACGTGCTGTGCGTGCCGCCCCAGAGCTCCCGGGGGCCGAGCGTGTGGCGGCGGTGCCCGCGCGGCTGCCCTGACCACGGCCCGTCTCTCCCCGGAACCCAGGTTTGGGAGCAGCAGCAACACGACCTCCTTCGGCACGCTGGCAAGTCAGAACGCCCCGACCTTCGGGTCCCTGTCCCAGCAGACCTCGGGATTCGGGACCCAGAGCAGGGGCTTCTCCAGCTTCGGATCCGGCGGAGGAGGTAGGTGGCCAGACATTGTTCCCTCGGCGTAACCCCCCGCCCCCGCCCTTTCCTTTAGAAAACGCCTGCCCCCCACCCCTCGCAACCACACGAGTGGTTTTTTGCCTGGCTGTTCGGTGTCGTATTCTTTGGGCCGAAAGTGGTTGAAAGACAAGATGTGCTTCTTTTCGGCTTTACTTAGATGTGTGACATTGTACCCTTTCTTACGAAAGAAAGAAAAGACGGACTTGATTTTCTCTCAGGATCTGAGAACCCAAAATAATAACCATCTTACTAAACCTTGGTTTAAAAAAGCAAGCCGGCAAACTCAAAAAATAAGGCATAGAGACTTGATGAAACGTCTCTTGAGTTGTTAGCCCTCTCCTCTTCAGAGAGCAGACCACGCGCATTCTGCTTTTGCGTGTGCAGCACTCCACAAGGGACAGGAGCGAGGCGGGGGCGCTGTTTCACAAATGAGGCCAAAATCCCCAGGCGGCCTCTTTGCCCGAAGGGCCAGAGAGTGAGCAGCAGGGCTGGGCCTGGACCACGTGTCTTTGCTGCTCCGGCCTCACCAAGAAGCCGCAAGCAATGGCAGATGAAAGACAGTTTCCTAACGAAAGGGGTCTGTGTGGCCCCACAACCGCCGAGTGGGAGGCGCCGTGCCTGGGCCCCACTGCCCACACTCGGCACAGGGGAGGGGGGAACCCAGAAGGGCCCTTCACCCACGTCCTGGCCTGCGGGTGCGCCTCCCAAGGGCGGGTGCTCACTTCACTCCGCCCTTTCCGTCTTTTTCAGCATTCACCTTTGGATCATCTAACTCGTGAGTGCCCATCTCCAGCTTCCAGCCATTGGACGGGAGGGAGGAGTGTGTGGCATGTGAAAACGTGTGGCTACAAACCTTTGCTCTGTTTGTACATTTTTATCCGCTTTTCCCGTTTCCTGTTGTATCTGTCTGTCCTGGATGCATGGGGCGTCGGCGCCGGGTTTTGGGTTCTGTGGACCTGCTACTCTCGTTAGGAAAATGGCAGAAGGTGCCAGGCCTAGCCTACTCGAGGGCCACGCGTAAGAGAGAGAAGAGCGTGCCTCCCGATGAGCAAGGCCTGGGTGGTGGGCCCCGAGCGGTGCTGCTCCTCAGTTCCCCATTGGGGGCCCAGAAGCCTCATGCTGCCGCCGGCCTCCAGGGCCATTGCCACGCCTTATTTTTGATCCTCACTCTATGCTTCTGCGTGGAATCGCTGCCATCAGCGGCCCGAGTCCTGACCGCTGGCGGCTGCATGAGCCCCGAGGCCCTTCTCCGCACAGCCGCTGACCTCCCTCTCTCCCGGCGCTTCCTTGCAGGTCTGTCCAGGGCTTCGGCAGCTGGAGAAGCTGAGGGGGTGTCCTCGTGCCTTCCTGGGACCAACTGCGCTCCCGGCGCCTCGTCCCCGAGCGGCACTGGCGAGGTCCTGGCGCATGGACTTTCTCCCTGAAGCACCAGGAAGAAACAGCAGATACCAAAACTCCAGACGCTTGATGGCTTGTCTGTTTCATTTTCTGTTTTCTGTTTCGGTTGTCGTGTGACCCCGCCTGGACCCCCGTTTATTAAACTCTTTGGTCTGTTTTCGTGCAGAATGTATGTGGGCTTTGTCAGGTCACAGCCTCAGAGAGAGGTGTCCTCAGTGCTGTGGCTCCAGAACCCTCCCCGGCCTGCTGGCCGCAGTGCGTGTCTTTAAGGACGGCACCGGAAGTCCCCGGCGAACGAGTCGATGCAGGAAGTGGGCAGGCGGGAGCTTCTCCCCGGTGCCCCCTGTCTCCTTGGCCTGGGCCCTCGCGTAGGCCACCTTTTTGAGGCCATGACGCAGTATCTCTTTTGTGGTCGGGTGGAGGGAAAGAAGCTCACGCAGGCGTCAGCTGAGTTTTAGAAGAGGCAGCAGCTCCTTCGGTGAAAGCCCAGGTCGCCGCGAGGCCAGTGCCGATGACGGGGCCGCGTGGCCGCGCAGCGTGGCTCTGGGCGCTATGTGTCCCTCGCCCATTCCCTCTGCCCTGCAGAGGAGCGATGGAGGAGACGGCCTCTATCTGCAGTGACAGTGACGTTGGGCCCCCACTGGAGCCGCTGTGTGTTAGCAGCAGCGCAGATAACCCTCGGGCAGGCCCTGCTCCCCGACACGGCCAGGCGTCGGCTGGGGTGGCGCGGGGCCCGGCTTCCGTCCCAGCAGGGTACGGGGCATTGCCGTCGTCTTCGGGTCTGGGCACGTTCTACTTCTCAGGCCCGCCATGTCCTAGGCGGCTGCTGACAGACCAGGACCCCCCCCCCCCCCCCCCCCCCCCCCCCCCCCCCCGCCAATTCCAGAGCAGGCGTGAGGGTTCTGTCCTCGCAGGCCAGAGTGCGACCCTGCGTTGGCTCGGGTCTTGGCCGGGGAAGGCCAGGAAGGGTTGTTTAGAGTTGTACATATTGAAAAGTTCTGTTCTTTTAATAAAAGTTCTCCATGCGAATTAGCCTGTCACGTTCCAGCCAGCGTGGTCTGTTGACAGGACGGGCGGACGTTGGGGCAGTGCCCTGTGCCGTGGCTCCCCTGCTGGTCCCACTCCGCCGGGCTCACCTGGGAGCTCTGCGCGAAGGACCGCGCCTGGAGCCCCCGTCCTGCGGATCGGAACACGGGAGGCCCGGAGCTGGGCCCGCGGGCGCTGAGCGGCCCTGTTAAGTTTCAGGACCGCACACCGGCTTAGAGCCACGGGTCCCTGGGTGACTTACCCTTGCTCCCGGCGCGGCCCAGGAGAAGAGAGCAGGGGTCTGTCTGGGCCTGCCGCTAACAGGGGCACCTGCTTCTCTCAAAGCGCTTCGGCTTGAGTCGTTTAACGTGTGCCCTTTGCGGTCCTTGGGGAGCTGAAGAGTCAGCCTCCCCCTGCGCTTTCCTGAGGCCGCCTCGGCTGTGGAGCAGGGGACGGCCCCCACAACGCCCACACAGCCAGACCCGGGGCCTGTTCCTGCCGCCCGCGCTCTCTCCGGGTCACACACGGGGGCCAGCTGGACACGACAGGAACTCAGACTGACTGGGAAGAGCTCGCGGCAGAGGGCCTCGCTGTAGCGGGGGCAAGGTGACGAGAGCGGACTCCTGCCTCGGCACGCCATCCTGCCGACTGGCACCCACAGCGAGCCAGCCTCCTGCCCTCCCGTTTCTCCCCCGAGCCTCTTTTTTTATTAATAGAAGCTGGTCCGGCCTAAACCCTTGACCTTGAATTCTCTGCGTTAATCCTGCATTGAGGTGGCACGTGACATCCTCCATAAGGCCACATAGGCTGCACCCGACCCGGTAACGCCCCTGCCGCTCGCTGCCAGTGCACCAGCCCCTCTGCCTTCCTGTCGGGGTCCTCCCGGCAGCCTGCGTGCATCCACCGAAACCCAAGCTCCCAGGGCCGTGAGCCTGTCCGGAGGAGGGGCAGGCAGGGAGCCGCGGTAGGGGTGTAGGGACCAGGTCCCCACAAGGGGAAGGGACCGCTGGGGCTGCCTGGACCCGGGAAGAGGCCCCCGCTCTTGTCGCGCAGCGGGTGGACAGGCAGCCTCCCTGGCTCCGTGTGCGTTTCTGCTGGCATGGCCCCGGAGAGGCAGGAAAGAACGGGAAGACGCCTTAATGAGCAAGGTCCTGTTTTGCTTGGCTTTTCCAGACACTGGTGTCACATATTCATGCCTGGCGCTCCCAAAGGCACCACGGTGGTAGAGGCCACAAATTGGGTTTCTTGAGGACAGGGGACCCCCCCCCAACCCCCACATAAAGAAGGGCGTGCGTGCAAATCCGCTTGCGTGTCCGTGTGGCTGCGAAGCCTCCGGCACCTGAGTCAGCAGTCCCGTCGGTGCTGTTGGCGTGAGCGTCCTGGTGCTTGCCCTTGGCTTGGCTCTCCGTTTCTGGCAACCTCCAGAGAAGTTTCTAGGTCAGGTCTTTGCGCGCTGCAGGGTGGGTGTGGACTCCGTAGGCTGACCTGGTCCTAACTCCTCACGAGCTCTGTCACCAGAGGCAGATGGAGATTAGGGTGAAGGTTTTGCAAGGGGTCGTTTGGAGCGTTGTGAGGATTGCTTGGCCCAAAGAAGGTTCTCCCCTCACAGGGCCTTGTCTTCCCTCCAGGGGAAAGTTCTGGATTCCTGCTCGGCCCTCTTCCAGCTGAGAATGGGGGGCATCGTCCAGCCCCTTGTCAAACACGGGACACCCCTGGATGAAGGACTGTCCCCCACTAACCAGCTCTGACACCAGAGTGCTCAGCTCTGAGATTCTGGTCGGAGAGCTGACCGGGGCCCTGGAATCCGCTCCTGACCAGCTTCGTGGGTGATGTGGGGGCCGCATTTTGAGAAACCCTTGGACTGCAGTAACCAGAAGTCTCCCTCCAGGGTAAGGGATCTTTCTGAAATTGTCAGTGAGAGACACAGAGGTCAAATTTCAGCTGCTACACACACACACACACACACACACACACACACTGCAGCACAAATGGGCCATCAGCTCCTGATCACTTCCTCTGTGGAGGCCCCCGTGATGCGTGGGACTGGGGAGTGCCTTCCTTGACCTCACCCTCACCCTGCCTCCTGCCATGGCTCCTCCCATTCCTTCCTGCTCCCTCCCGGGCTTGGGCCTCAGTCTCTCCCTTCCCTTGGTGCCGCCATCCCTCAGCTCCGTTACTGTCCCACTGACCGCCTGGCCGGCGCCCCCGAGCACTCGCCCACCCTTCCATTCCGTTCTTTCTGGGGGTTGCCAGCCGGGTCCTGGGCTGGGCTGTCAGGCTCCGTGTCCCCCTCGTCCTCCCTGGTTTGTCTGCCCTTCCCTCCCAGCTTGTGGAATCGGGCAGTTAGACCAGGACTGCTTTAACCCCCGCTTCTGTGTTTGAAAGGTGTCCAACAGGAAGAGCGCCTGGGGGGCTCAGATTTCACAGTTCGTGGGTTCAAGCCCCGCATCGGGCTCTGTGTTGACAGCTTAGAACCTGGAGGCTGCTTCTGCGTCTCCTCCTCTCTCTGACCCTCCCCTGTTCACACTCTGTCCTTTTCTCTCAAAAATAAATCAACGTTAAAAAAAATTGCATTTTCATTAGAAAAAAGAAAGGTTTCCTACGGGAAGTTCATATTCAGCCCGAACTAAAAAGGGCTCTGTGGTCAAGTAAGTTGGGGAAAAGACCAGACAGAACACAATTCAACAGATTTTCCCATTGAAGGGCTCTTTTGAGCCTTTAATATGCAAATTTGCTTTGTAAATGAGTAAGATGAAATAGTCTGCATTTCCCAAATCTTTTCGAGCAGGAGCAGGGAACCTTCCTGCTGGAGCGGGTTCCTGGGAACGCAGGCAGGAGCCGCCCCATCGTTGGTGTCACTGGGCCCACGCGGAGGTCGCTCCCTGCCGGTGGTCGTGTTTCTAGCCCGTGCCTCTCCTGTATTCTGTTATAACGGTGACCGTTCGCTGGATGCTTCCCGTGGGGCCGGGGACCGTCTGTCCTAAGCACTAAACAGGCGTTTTCACGTTTAACCTACAGGCTGGATGCTGTAACCCGCACCTTCTAGATGAGAACGTGAACAGGAGAGTCAGCCACTTGCGGAGTCTTAAGCCGGGTGGGAGCAGAGCCAGGAGGACGCCGGCAGAGCCTCCTTCCCTGCCTGCCACCACCCGCCCCCGCCCCTGTCATCCGGGTCATCCACCAGTGGCTCTCACCACTTTTCTTCCCCCCTATAGTCCTTCATGTCAGAAGAAATACCCGCCTGCTCGTGCCAGAGACACTGCCGCGCCCTGATCATGCCCCGGTCCGGTTACCCCATGCCCGTGAGCCAGCCTTGGACGTGGTCATCATCCATCTAAACCACAGGCTGGGGAGGGGGGTGGGGAGGGGGCCAGAGGCTTAGTCCATCGGCTCACGTTGGGGCGCTCCATGCACAGACGGGGGCTGACTGGCTGCGCTCGATGTGAAGCCATCGACCCTGGAGGAAGCAGCTGGCTTCGTGCCCTTGAGCTGTCTAATCCCGTCCTTCCTGCCGTCTCTTCCGGGGTCTGGCTTTGAGGCTTTCCAGAGTCCCACAGGAGGTCAGCCACAGACCCACCAAGGCGGCAGTTGCTCCATTGTTCAGCCCCTCTCTGCTTATAAATAGAATCCTGTCCATTCCACGGCCCTGGCCAGAGATTCTCCACATTGTTTTCGGCCCTAGATCACCAGCTGCTGTGCGGGGAGGGGGGTGCCGGCAGGAGCCCGCTGCCGCACGCGGCAGCAAGCTGGGCTCTCCCCCCTCACAGTGCCCGCCCCCCCAGCCTCCCCTCGCTGGCCTGGCTGGACGGGGGCCAGGAGGACACAAGAGGTGCTGCTTCCTGCCCTTCCCGAGTTCATGTCCACATTCGCACCCCAGCTTGGCCTTCCACCGAGAGTCCTGACCGTGGCCTGCAGGTCCCACGTCTGGACCCTCCTCCCCCATCCGCCCCCTCCCTCGCCTCTCTGTCCTGACTCTCCAGGCCCCTCTGCACTTTCTCCCTTCTTGATGGCCCGGTGTCCTTCCCACCCCCCTGGGGCTTCCACACTCAGTCCCTGCAGCCGTGCACATCCTCAGGCCGTTCCCACCTGCCGGGCTCAGGTTCAATACCACACTTTCCCCCAACAGCTGCCCGACCCAGACTCAACAGCTCCCCTCTCCTTCTCTCCTGTCGCACTACACTCCTTTGACGCAGGCGCCGCAGTTACATTTATTTGTGGAATCGATCGTTTGATGTCTTTATCTCGTCCCGTCTTCCCCACACCTCCAGAAGTCAGTTCCCAGAGGGCAGGGGCCATGTCAGCCTTGTCTGTCTGCCTACGACAGCGCCAAGACAGCGGGAGTCAGGAGCCGCGGAACAACTTCCCAGGCGGAAGGGAGGACGAGCTCAACAGCCCGACCCCGGCAGGAGATGACAAGGCTTGGGGACGGGTCAGGGGCCCATCACACCAGGGCCACGCGGCGAGGGTGGTGTTAGCACGGGGCCTGGGCCGGCTCTGGTGCTCTCTGCCGAGGCTGACCAGAGCCCCCACCTGTCCCCACTGCCCTGGCCCCAGGAAGGCATTGGCTTGGCACTGCAGCAGCTGTCTGTGACACTCTGGTGACAATGAGCACAGACCAGACACAGGGACCCCTGGGTATGAGGCTCTCTGACACGTGTCAGCTGGAGCGGGTCATGTCCTCTGGCCCAAACTAAAATGGGGCAGATCCTGCCTACCGCACAGGGCAGGTGTGCACGGGCCAGAGGACGGGGCCTGGCACAGCCACTGGACATCCACAGACGAGCCCCGCTGCCCCCTGCCCTGGGCACGGCCACCCCCAGAGCTGACCAGCAGTGCCCACTTCCGGACCAGGCTCCCCAGAGGAGGGGGCAGGGGCCTCAGGCCGAAAGACCCCCCTGGCCCAGGGGAGGGTCCCCTGCACCCCTACCCCACCTTTCAGTCTCTAGGTTTCTGGCCCTGCCCCTTGCTGACCTCACCACCCCAGAGCCCTCCCGCTGGCCAGGGGGGCGTGGAGGGGCAGGGCGGGCCCACTGGATTCCGAGTCACTAGCTACGGCTGACGGGAGCCGTGTGAGCTGATGGAATAGTGTGATTGTCGCCAGACAGCATGGTCGGAAGCATTTAGAATTCTCACGTCTGGAGATGTTTGCTTTTACATTGCTTTCGTTTTCTGAGTTTTAGGGAATAGGATGTGTGCCCCAGTGAGGGAAACGAAAGCGCTGTAACGCGGGGAACTTGACAGCCTGGCCCGAACCCCTCCTGCCCGGGCCCCGTCTGTGTATCAGGTAGCAGCAGCTGTTCGGAGCTGAGCTGAGCCCCGGATCCTCTTCCCCAGGTGAGGGCTTCGCCCATCCGGCCTCGCCTGACTCTCGCCTGTAGGGTTGTCTTTTTTCGTTCTGAGCCATTCAGGAAACAGTAAACATCATCCCCGAGACACGCAAGCCAAGCGGTGCTCAGACTGTGGCGCAGTCGTGAGCATCCCAGATGGCGGGGCCGGCGGTCGTCCTCCAGGAGTGCCTAGTGACTGTCATACTTCCTGTGTGCGGCCCTGGCCAGTACGCCGCCGGCGCGGCACGCACTCCCCACTTCCTCCTCGTGCACGCTGGGCCGGGCCGGGCCAGCCACCCACTTGTCACCCAGGCCGGCTTCTCACCGAGTGTGCTGCTGGCCGTCAGACGTGTGCTCAGGGAGGAGGCGGTCCCGTCGGGGGGACGCAAAGCTGTGCATGTGAGAATTACAGCCTAGCGTTTTAGGGGTTATGGCCATAACCAAAGAGCTAAACTGGGGTCGGCTGCAAGATTGGAGTTACATGGGGGCGCCTGGGCGGCTCAGTCGGTTGAGCGTCCAGCTTCGGCTCAGGTCATGATCCCACGGTTCGTGGGTTCGAGCCCCGCGTCGGGCTCTGTGCTGACAGCTCAGAGCCTGGAGCCTGCTCCCAGTTCTGTGTCTCCCTCTGTCTCTGACCCTCCCTGTTCACGCTGTCTCTCTCTCTCTGTCTCTCAAAAATAAATAAAAAACATAAAATTTTTTTTAAAAATTGGAGTTACGTGGTCTGTTAGCTCTTTATGCTCCGAAACAAACAGAATGGCTGGCCAGCGGTGAGCTCTCTCTCAGAGTATCCCAACTTTGAAAGACACGCCTGCTGGGTCACCTCGCGTAGGAAACATTCTCTGGGTCAGAAAAAGATCCACCGTCAAATCCGTTGTGGTGCATGTTTTGTCTGAGCCTGGGGGGCTCAGTCAGTTAAGGACCAACTTCAGCTCACGTCGTGATCTTATGGCTCGTGAGTTCGAGCCCCGCATCGGGCTCTGTGCTGACGGCTCAGAGCCTGCAGCCTGCTTCGGACTCTGTGTCTCCCTCTCTCTCTCTCTGCCCCTCTCCTGTTTGTGTTCTCTCTCTCTCTCTCAGAAATGAATTAATTTAAAAAACGAAAAAGAAATCAGTGGCTGGAAGTCCCGTCATGGGGACCTGCTCTCCCACGGGTCCTTAGAGTCTCCGGAGGACTGAGGAGTGGCAGGAACATGTGGCCCCCTTGAGGCTTTTGCTTGGCCTCAGAAAACTGTGCCCGTAGCTCAAAGGTACACACCAGGCGGGTCTCTCTCCTCTCACTTCTGGCTGTTTACCGAGATTTGCCCCTAATTGCTTTTGGGGGTTCCTAATGCCCTCACTGCACAATATTCCCCAGCAGAATGGCACCTGTGAAGACAAGATTTCACTTTGCTGCGATCCGTGTTGAAGTGAGGTCTCGGAATGCACTGGACCTGAAATTGGAGCCTGCTGATGGTACACAGAAATTAAAACTCTACCTCAGAAGCAGCTTCTAGTCTGATCTTTTATTTATTCTTTTTTTAAATTTATTTTTGAGAGATAGAAACAGCGCAAGCAGGGGAGGGTCAGGGAGAGAGGGAGACACAGAACCTGAAGCAGGCTCCAGGCTCTGAGCTGTCAGCACAGAGCCCAATGCGGGGCACGAACCCACGAACCGTGAGATCATGACCTGAGCCGAAGCCGGATGCTTAACCCACTGAGCCACCTAGGTGCCCCATTGTTTTTTTTTAACGTTTATTTATTTTTGAGAGAAAGAGAGTGTGAATGGAAAAGGGGCAGAGTGAGAGGGAGACACAGAATTGGAAGCAGGATACAGGCTCTGAGCTGTCAGCACAGAGCCCAGTGCGGGGCTCGAACTCATGAACAGTAAGATCATGACCTGAGCTGAAGTCAGACGCTGAACCAACAGAGCCACCCAGGCACCCCATAGTCTGATTTTTATTGTAGAGATGAGCCTTTTGATGATGGTGTCCATCTACTTGCCTCTTAGATACAACATCAGAGTGGACACTGAGTTTCTCTGCCACTTGCTTTTCTTTCCAATGGCCTATCCTGCCTGTAATGATTATTTTGTACTGAAGGGATTAGATCGGATGGCCTGGAGTGGAAAAGGGCTTGACTCTACTCAACTGGTCAGGAAATGTTGATCAGGGCATGAGCACAACTTGTCTGCGTAGATAGACCTATTCCATTCTAAAAGCCAATATAATTTCCAATTAGATTCTTTTTCTTAAATCTCTTTTAAGTTTATGTATTTATTTTGAGAGGAGCAAGCGAGCCAGGGAGGGACAAAGAGAGAATCCCAAGCAGGCTCTGCATTGTCAGCACATGGGGCTCGAACTGTGAGATCATAACCCAAGCCAGAGTCAAGAGCCAGACGCTGAACCCACTGAGCCACCCAGGCGCCCCTTCAATTAGATTCTTAATCAAAGGTGTTTATTTTACCTTACAGCAAAACTTCTGTGTAGAACAAAGAGAATATTCGAAGTACACTTGACTTATTAGCTGCCTACTAGTAGCAGGAAACAGGGTCGTGGGTGATCCATTACCATATGTGGGTTTCTAAATGCCATCAAGTATCACTCCTGTCTTGCTTTGGTTGGTTTTTGCGGTGCTAACGTAAGATTTGAGACGTAGGGAGGGGCCAAGGGCTAGAGAAGAAGCCAGACCTCCACCAGCTCAGCCTTAAAGCAGAATTCTCCATCTATATCTCAGCTGCTGGCGTCAGAGCCACTGAGGGACCAAGTGTCCAAGCTTCTGGGCAGCATTCTCTGTAAGGGTCTGTGGACCTGAAAACGAACGTCTGTTCTGCAGCACAGAATCCCTTAGGTTTCTTTCACACGCAAGCAACGTGACCTGCTGAGTTAGAAAGGACTACCCATTGGAGCTCCTCACAAGTTAGAAGCCTGGGAGAGGGGGCACCTGGGTGGCTCGGTGGGTTAAGCATCTGGCTTCAGCTCAGGTTATGATCTCACGGTTCGTGGGTTCGAGCCCCGCATTGGACTCTGTGCTGACAGCTAGCTCAGAGCCTGGAACCTGCTTCGGATTCTATGTCTCCCTCTCTCTCTGACCCTCCCCTGCTTGTGCTATCTCTCTCTGTCTCTCAAAAATAAATAAAAAACATAAAAAATTAAAAAAAAAAAAAGCCTGGGAGAAGTCTGTGGAGGACTCTGGGTCCCAGTGGAGATGTGTGACCGTTGTGTGACTTTTGGCAGCATGTGATGCTTCTGGGTGAGTGCCCGGCAGGGAGCTTGGAAATCATGCAGGTTGGGGGAGGGCCGCGTTTTTTTCTGCAGGCGCCGCCGTTGTCCTGAGTTGGTCGTGGTTTTCAGTTGCCTCGGGATGAAGTAATGAATTGTCGAATTACTGTTGCTCTTCTCTCGAGTGACCATGATGTTCTTATGAAATGGCTACAGTAATACCTTTTTAAAAAATCAGTTGATTCCTCTAATTCTGGGTTATTTCTGAATTCTTTTCTTCTAGAAGATGTGGAAGCGGGCGACGCTGGCCCACGGATTGTTTTATTTCCAAATAAATGGTGATGAGCTTTTCAGTTTCCAGCAAGAGGAATGCGTAGGCGCTGGATTTACTCTGCTATGACTGACAGTTCAGTCAAATGGCTTTCAAGACGGTCGACTTTAAGCAGCAAAGGATACTGAGTCAAGAAACAAAGAGGTAAGCCCTCCCGCTGCCCCAGTTTGCTGCCTCAGGAACATTTCCAGACCGCCACAGCGCAGGAGAGTCCCAAGTGGAGCCCAGTGATCTCCCTGAGTTCTCAAGAAATCAGAGAGGAGAGGAGAGGGCTCCACAGAGAGGGCTCTGGACCCTGGCTCTGCAGAGAGACTCAAGTATTAACCAAGTAGCGATCAGTGTGCACATTTGAGGAAATTCTATGTCTGGAGAGAAAGCAACAGGCCTCTGTGTTCAGAGGCAGAGCCTCGGAAGTCTAGGGCAGAAGAGAGGGCTGGTTCCTGCCAGCAAAAGTGGAAGTCCTTGTAGCTCACCTCGCACTGGGTAGAGCACTCAGAACGGTTTTGCCTCAGTAGCAGGGAAAAATTAGTCGTAAACACAGGGCCACTCTGATCCCATGTAACGAAGCCTAGAAGCAAGACCCAAGTGGATCAGACTATTTCCAAAATCCCAGAAGTAAACTTAGGAAACTCACAGCAATACAAAACTACCCAGGACCCAACAAGATACATTTCACCGTTTCCAGCATCCAATCAAAAGTTACCAAGTATGGGGGCATCTGGGGGGCTCAGTCAGTTAAGCGTCCAACTTCGGTTCAGGGCATGACCATGAGGTTTGCAGGTTTGGGCCCCGTGTCGGACTCTGTGCTGACAGCTCAGAGCCTGGAGCCTGCATTGGATTGTACGTCCCCCTCTCTCTCTGCTCCTTCCTCTCTCTCTCTCTCTCTCTCTTTCTCAAAAATAAATCTTAAAAAAAAAAAAAGTTACCATGTATGCAAAAAGCAGAGAAATACGGTCTATAATGAGAAAAATCAAATAACTGAAATTGATCCGGAGGTGACACAGATGATAAAGTTAGTCATCAAGAACTTTGAAGCCCTTATTAAAACTGTATTCTGAGGGCACCTGGGTAGTTCAGTGGGTTGAGCGTCCGGCTTCGGCTCAGGTCATGATCTCGCGGTTCGTGGGTTCAAGCCCCACGTCAGGCTCTGTGCTGACAGCTCAGAGCCTTGAGCTGCCTCAGATTCTGTGTCTCCCTCTCTCTCTGACCCTCCCCTGCTCGCACTGTCTCTCTCTGTCTCTCAAAAATAAATTTAGAAAACATAAAAAAAATTTTAAACTGTATTCTGTATGTCTAAGAAGCTAGAGGAGAAACTGAGCATGTTATATAGTGACATGGAAAAGACTGACATCAAACTAGAGATGAAAACCGTGATGTCTGAGGTAAGACCGTCCTGGACGGCACTCAGAGGCTGTGATGAACTGCAAATAACCTGTGGAATGAGAGTCCCCAAAAAAGAGAGGAGAGATGGGAGAAGAAATAGGAAAGGCATCGGAAATGGCGACTGCATGAGTAAGCATAAAGATTTAGGAAGGTATTTTTCAAGTCTCTTTAGAAGGTATCTATTTAAAGCAAAGATAAAAACCATGCCTTACAGGTTTTATGACATGGGTAGAGAAAAATGTCTGACAACAATAACAAAAATGTGGGGAGGGAAGAAATGAAAGTATACTGGTTTAGAGTTTATCTACTACCCCCAAATGGTGGAGCACCAACTGAAGACAGCCGACGACAGGCTAGAATGTGTGGGTGGACCTCAGACCAACCACCCAAACAGGACAACAAAGAGGTATAGCTAATAGACCCACAAAGAGGGTACAATGAAATCACAAGACCTAATCCAAAAGAAGGCAGAAAAAGAAGGGAAAAGAGAAGCCAAGAGCAGATAGGACAGATAGAATATAAACAGGAAGACCATTGACTTAAACCCCGTCATATCAACAAGTGCAACAAATGTAAAGAGTCTAATTCCTCAATCAAAATGCCAAGACTGTCAAATTGGATAAAAAAGAAAAACCAAGACTCAACTACGTGCCGTCTCTAAGAAACCAGATGTATAAGACACAAGTAGGTGAAAAAGCAAAGGATGGAAGACGATCACATGCCGACGTGAATTTTTCTGAAGAGCTGGAGAGGCCATACTTGTATCAAATAAGATAGATTTCAGCGCCGAGAACATTACCGGGGAATACACAGTTGTTTCATGATCTATCCTTTTATGAAGAGTACATGCATCCTGAATGTTCCTGCACCCAATAACAGAGACTTAAAGTACATGAAGAAGAAATAGATAAACCCCCCCTTATAGTCAGAGGTTTCAATAACCTGGTCAATAACCCATAGAAGTAAAGAGAAAATCAATAAGGCGATAGAAGACTTGAACATAATTGACATTTATGCAGCACTGTACCCAGTATCCGTAGAATATATTTTCTTTTTTTTTCTTTCTTTTCCCTCTCTTTTCTTTTTTTTTTCTCTCTTTTCTTTCCTTCCTTTTTCTTTCTTTCTTTCTCTCCTTTCTTTTCTTTTTTTGTTTCTTTATTTCCTTTCTTTTCTTTCTTTCTTGGCTCTATGCTGGGTGGGACTTGAACCTATGACCCTGAGATCAAGGCCTGAGTTGAGATCAAGAGACAGACACTGAACTGACTGAGCTGCCCAGGCTCCCCGGTAGAATATGTTTTCTTTTCCAGTGTACACAGATACCAAGATAGACCACATCCTGAGCCATAAAACAAGTCTCAATAAATTTGAAAGGAATCAAGCCATATAAAGTAAATTCTCTGACCTCAGTGGAATTAAATTAGAAGACATTAAGAGAAAGGTATCTGCAAACTCCCCAAATATTATGAGGCTGACACTCTATTTGCTATGCTAACGAGGCACCTAAAAAATCCCCAAATAATTTAGAAACTAAATAACACATTTCTAAATAACTTATGACTCAAAGAAGAAATTTTAAAATAAGTTAGAAAATAGCTTTAACTGAAGTGTATCTATATTAAAATAAAACACAACCAATCACAATTTGTGGTGCTAAGGCAGTACTTAGAGGGAATTTTATAGCACTTAATGCCTATATTTTAAAAAGAAGAAAGCAGTCTAATAAGAAACTAGATAAAAGCAAATGAAACCCAAGATAGGCAGAAGAAAGGAAATAATAAAGAGCAGAGCAGAAATGAATTAAATAGGATACAGAATAAGAAAAATCAGTGAAACTAGTTCTTTAAGAAAATCAATTTAATTGATAGATCTCTAGCCAGACTGATGACGGGAAAAAAGACAAAAATTACAGTGTCAGAAATGAGAAAGGTGACATCACTACAACTTCTTTAGAGATAATCAGGAATATCATGAGTATCTTTATACCAATAAATTCAACTAAGTTGAAGTAGACAAATTTCTTGCAAAACACAATCATCTAAGTTTGCTCAGGAAGAAATAGATAACTTAAATAGCCCTATAGCTATAAAGAAATCGAATTTATCGTCAAAATTTTCCCATAAAATAAATCCCAGGTCCAAATGAGCCCTGGTGAGCTCTACCAAGTATTTAAGGAAGAAATAATATTAATTACATACATACTCTTGCAGAAAAAGAGAAGGGACTACTTCCCAACTCACCTTATGAGACTAGCATTCCTCTGATACCAAAATGCAGCAAAGATATATAATAAAACCAGAAACAAATCACTCATCAAAATAGATATTAAGAATTCTTAACAAAAGGTTAGCCATCCACCCAACAGTGTATAAAAATGAAATGCATAATGACGAAGTGGGGTTTGTTCCAGCAACTCAAGGTGGGTTTAACATTTGAAAATCACTCCGTACAATTTACCACATTAACAGAGTAAAAAAGAAAATGCATATGATCATCTCACTAGATACGGAAAAAGCATTCAACAAAATCTCAGCAAAACAGAAGCGGAAGGGACCTTCTTTGGCCTCATTAGGAGCATCTGGGCGGCTCAGTCAGTTAAGCGTCCAATTTTGACTCAGGTCATGATCTCATGGCTCGTGAGTTCGAGCCCGCATCAGGCTCTGTGCTGACAGCTCAGAGTCTAGGGCCTGCTTCAGATTCTGTGTCTCCCTCTCTCTCTCTCTGACCCTCCTCATGCTCATATTCATGCTCTGTCTCTCTCCCTCTCTCTGTCTCTCTCAAAAAATAAATAAACGTTTAAAAAAAAGAACCTATGACTAACATCATACTCAATGGTGAAATTTTGCTAGATATGCAACAAGGCAAGAATGTCCATCCTCACTTCTTCTGTCCATCCAACACTGTACGGAAAGATCTAGCTAATGTACGAAGGCAAGAAAAAGAAATAAAAGGCGTTCAGATGAGAAAGGAAGAGATTAAACTCTGTTCACAGATAACATGAACTTTTGTTTTTGTTTCTGTAGCTGATTCTAAATTTCATGTGGAAATGCAAAGGACCCTTAGCATTTTTCCTTAACATTTTTTTAAGTTCACTTATTTACTTTGAGGAGAGAGAGAACGTGAGCAGAGGAGGGGCAGAGAAAGAGAGGGAGAGAGAAAATCCCACCACAGGGCTCGACCTCACAAATCATGGAGATCATGACCTGAGCTGGGATCAAGAGTCAGACGCTTAACTGAGCCAGCCAGGCTCCCCTTTCTGCAATTTTTTTGAGTAGGCTCCATGCCCAGTGTGGAGCCCAACACAGGGCTTGAACTCATGACCCTGAGATCAAGACCTGAGTCAAGGGTCAGAAGCTTAACCACTGAGCCATGCAGGCACCGCTGTTTATGCATTTTCTTTTTCTTCCTGCTTCAGTGCTCTGTGCACAAGGCTGGATGGAAGTGATAATGGATTTCCCTGTCTTGTTCCTCCTACCTGCCCTCCAAAATGATGTGCCACAAAGCAGGGGCGTGGCCGTGGGAAGGAAGAGATTCTCCGCGGGACCTCGCTGTCTGGATTCTCAGGCTGGATTTCAAGACCTCTGTCGAGCTAAGAAGGAAGTGGTGCTTTTCCTAGGGTGTCCACCTCCCTCAGACCTCCCAGGAGAGGACGATGGGTCCTCCTCACGGGCAGGAATTAGACCTTGCTGGGTTTCATGGTCATCACGCCACCAATGAGGGCCAACCCCACCACTGTTTCTCACACCCGTAGTTCCTGTAGGATCCTGGGCTTCCTGTCAGGAGCAGAGCCTTGGATTCTCTCATTCAGCAGAGGGAGATGGAGCACGTCTGTGTGGCGGCCCCTCTGTGGTTGGCGCTGAGCGTCGGGACAGCTGCAGAGCCCGCGCCGGCCTCCCCTCAGCAGGCGTCACAGGAAGCGGCAGGCTGTTTAAGGGAAGTCCCTTGGCCTCACCCATAACAACATCCGGATAAGTGCTGTGTTCACGGCTCAATCCGCGGCTCTGCGGTGCCTGGTGCTCACACCTGGCCAACTGCCAGGCTTGTGCTCTGAGGCCCCGAACTCCCCACGGATCAGAGGTTCCAGAGGAAGTCCCAAAGAGAGCTGGCTTTCCGTTGCTGCAGCCAGAGCTGCAGCCAAACCAAATGATCACCGAACGTCAGGGCAGATGCCTCTGCCGGTCATTCGCAATGAGGACCCCAGCTGGTGGTCACGTGGGGCACCCTGGGTCTCCCCCTCTTGTCCCCACCACATCTTGGGATGGGGCGTGCCCAGATTAAAGGGGGAAGCCCAAGTGTACCCCCGCCCCCCGCCAAGGGTGCAGTAAAGGACCGTCTCAGAGCTCACCCTGAAGTCCACCTTGGCTACAGCACTTCTAACATGCTTCCTCCTACTCGGACCTCCTATTCACGCATAGAAATAACCTCATTTCATGGAGAATAGCGCTTTCCAGTTAAGGGAATTTTCCAGATGAGAAAAATTTCTCTCTTTAAGCACTTGGAATTTTATTATTTTAACCAATTGGGAGGGAAATCTTCCAAAAATGAACCACACATGGACTTCCTTGTGCAGCTCTGTAATTTCCTGGTGTATTGATGACTCACTTGGAGCAGCGGGGACTAGGCTGTAACCCCAGGATGCCTCTGGGTAGTCGAGACCCACGCCTCAGACCGAAATGCCTTGGAAGTAAGAGCCAGCCTTACAAAGGAAGGAAATTCTGACACACGCTACACTGTGGATGAGCCTTGAGGACACGGTGCTGAGTGAAGTAGTCACAAGACAAATTATGATTCCGCTGATTGAGGTCCCTAGAGGCGTCCCATCCAGAGACAGAAAGTAGAGAGGTATTTGCCGGGGACGCTGCAGGGAAGGAAGCTGCTGTGTAGAGCTTGCGTTGTGTGAAGTGCCCAGGTCCCAGAGAGGGACAACTGTGACGCGCACCTGACAACGTGTCCGTAATGGCACAGAACCGAACACTCAGAAACGGTTACGCCGGTAAATCTTAGGAGTATGTTATCACAATGAATAACAAAGAATAGACCCTCCACGTCTTCAGCTAAGGGCGCTGAGGACACTCAGAAGAAACCAACACACCAAGATGGCAGGCGATAGAGCCAGCCTTACATCCCGGACCACACATCTAAGCTCCTCGGGATGGTTTCCAACAGACGTGATGGTAGTGAACGTTAACTGAGCCTTAAGCACCTAGCGGGCAGAGACCGAGCCCACGCACAGACGGGCTGGCACGGACAGCCATCTTGGCGAGGGGCTGGAGTGAAGCCACCACCCCAAGGAGCGCGTGGTGCACGGAGAGGCCTCCATGCGGTGGACTTCCTTTCTCCTGCACCTTCCGCCGCGCCTCACTTACACCCCTGAGCGGGGAGTGGGCCAAGGCTGGCCACGGTGCTGCTCGGTGCCTGGGCGCCTCCAGCGCGGGTGGCCTGTGAGGGGCCCTCACAGCATTGTTTTGTTTCTTATCTTCTACATCAGCTGAAACCACAGAAAAGAACATCCTTTTACATCCGGTTACAAGGTCAATAACAGCTACCCCCCATGGGGCACCCGGCTCCCTGTGCGGCCCTGTGCTAAGGGCTTTGCTTGCTGATCTCACCGAGTCCTTCCCTATGAGGAAAGGACTGTAGTCACGTCTTACAGATGAGGAAACAGCCTCAGGAGCCAACCAGTATCAATAGGTCAAATTTCCTGAGCACCTACTGTGTGCCAGAAACTACCATTCCACTTACTTTGTATCAATTAACCCTTGGGCGTCCAACAGAGTCCTACGAGGAGAGGGACCCTTCTTATTCCCGAAACCAAGACCTGAGAGCAAAGGTCACCTGCTCAAGGTCATGCAGCCGGGGCCCGGAGCAGGCCTGCCGACCCAGGCGGGGCAGGTGTACAGAAGGAAGAGGGCATGCAGTCCCAGGAGCCCGGAGAACTCCCTCCTGACCGGCAGGGGTGCAGGCTCTTCCTCTCCTTCCCAGAACCTTCTTCCTTCACAAGTGACAGCGCCTTTAGAGAGCCACCGCCGGACAGTTAACTGGACGGAGGGGTGTCGGGAGGCGTGGTAGGAGCCTGCAGAGAGCCGTGGCCCCTCCCTGGTGGCTCTGCTTCCCCACTCTCTCGTGTGGCCCCCTGCGGACTCGTCGGCAGAGCGCACTGTCTCCCCAGGACGGCACACGCCTCGCATCTGCTTCCGCGCACACACAGGAGATGATCAGAAGTGTATCTGTCAAAATGGAGGTGCCGGTGCACGCTGCACCGCGGGGACCCTGAGGATGTGCTGCGGGAAGCGAGCCCGGCACCGGCCAGCCCACGTGGGGTATTTCCAGTAACGCGAAACGTCCAGAGCAGGGACTCGATGGAGAGAGAACAGAGATCGGAGGTTGCTCAGGGCTGGGGCCTTGGGGGACAGTGACACCCAGTAGGGACAGGGTATCCTCTTAAGGTGATGAAAACATTCCAAACTTGACTGGGGTCCTGGCTGCACAAATCTGTGAATAAACGCCAGTGAGCTGTACCCTTGCCACCGCCGAGCTCTTTGATATGTGAACCCTTGGGGCGCCCGGGGGGCTCAGTCGGTTGAGCATCCCACTTCGGCTCAGGTCATGATCGCACGGTTCATGGTTCAAGCTCTACATCGGGCTCTGCGCTGACAGCTCTGAGCCTGGAGCCTGCTTCCGATTCTGTATCTTCCTCTCTCTCTGCCCCTCCCCGCCTCTCAAAAATAAATGTTAAAAATAACTGATATGTGAACTCTATCTCAACATAGCTGAGGAAACAACGCTGAGATCCACTTGCCCGACGGGCTGGCACTCAGCATGTGTTTGGTGCGGATGCTAAGAATCCTGAATGACCCAATACCGCTGTCTGGATGTCGCCGGTGCCTCTAGCCACATTGAAGAAGGGTCACCGAAGAGCCGTCCGCAGGCGGCCCCGCGTGCAGGTGACCGCTGAGCCCAGCTGCCGTGCTGGGGGGGCCGGGCGGGGGGCGTGCCCCGGCCTGCCCGTCAGGAAGCGCAGGCATGCGGGGTCAGGCACGCGGCCGACCTCACTCAGCAAGACGAGTGGCAGCCAAGAATAGCGCAGGGCTCTGACTGCGTCTCGCTCGCTGCCAATAACTGCCGCCCGTCATCTGTCTGATTAAAAAGGGACCATAAAATATGAAGCACGGCAGTGGCCCTCAGGCCGGTGGAGGCACTAATCCCGTCTCTGCCCTCCAGCCTGCCGGGGCAGCAGCGGCGGGGGCGGGCGGGGGCTCCTGCCAGGCCCCTCGCCGGTGGCGCAGGTTGACCGACTTTGGTCATGAGCACAGAGACGGAGCTCGTTCGCCCAGAGGTGATCTCTTGCACTTAATAACTTTCACCTTCCAGGGTCCACGGGACCGCCGCTGACATGCTCAGCACCACGCGTGGGGCCTGCGCCACCACGGCTGGCAAAAGCCGGCTAAGGGCAGGCCGGTGGGCCTGGAGGGCGGAAAGGCTGGGGATGCTGTGGCCGGGAGAGCGCAGCCAGAGCGAGGGTGAGAGACGGCCGTTTTCGAAACCCACCCAGTTCTGCAGCCTCCCAGCTGAGTGACCTCTCTGAGGGCCAGTTTCCTCCTCGGTAAAAGTTCCCCTTTTATACTGGGTGTGCTCAGCAATGACAGGCACCTCGAGGGCCCTCCAGCCCCGAAGCCCTCACTCTGGATGTGCGTCCTTGGAGGACGTGGCTGAGTGCCGAGGGCTTGTGCGGGCCGTTTGGGGTCGTGTGCGTGCACAGCAACCTCTTGCTTGCTTCTTCCAATATTTGCCTTGATCCAATGCCCAGACCCCAGTCAGAGGGGAAACAATGTCTGTGGGGCAGCCAGGCAGGACAGAAGGTGACCAAGAGGCAAATCAAGCCGGAGGTAAGGAAGCACGTGTGGGCCGATAGAAACGTCCGGGGCCCTGACAGTGCCCGCAGCCATCACCCCTGCGCTTCCCATTAAGCTGTCTCCTTCTTGGACCACAGCAAGTGGTGTTACCTCTATGGACTGAAGCCCTGACCGGGAGCCAGAGTCCAGAGCTTGGGCTCTCCCCAGAAGGGGCCCGAGGTGACGGGCAGGCTGCGCTTGGGGTCCTGGCATGCCTGCTTCTCCCAGGCATCCCGGGGCAGGTGGGCCTGACCCAGCCCAGACAGCCGGCTCACCCAGGCCCTGCTCCTGGAGGGGACCTTGTGACAGCTGGCTCGAGTCTGGTGTCTGTGTCTCATCCCATTCTGGGACTTCTAAATTTAACCTGCTATCAGCCAGAGAGGCGGGAGGGCTTCCACTGTGTGACTAAATGCCGCTTGGAATCCGCTACACTCACGGCCACCCTGCTGGCACATCCCCCGCCCCTCCCCCGAAGGTTACCCCCAGTGTGGGCTGCCACCTGAGCACCCTCTGCTGCGGATCAGCCTGGAGGTTCAAACGCTCGAGCAGCCCTGGGTCTACCCTGATGTGATCCCACCATGGGCTAAGCCTGCACCCCTGTTCCCTGTCCACACACACACACACACACACACACACACACACACCATGCTCTCTCAGAGGCAGAGCTCAGGAGCCGACTCCACAACCGAAAGCCAAACCACAACACTGAACTTGTACCACCCATAAAGCCATCTGGGCGGAGGGCGGCCAGAGGGCCCTGTTATGCAATTTCCTGCTTTGGTGTCTCAGACCCAGGAGACAGGATGCAGGATGCGATGTGGAAAACCCAGAGGAGAAGCTGAATCCCCAATGCCCAGGGGAATGGGGGGACCCCTTGCCCTCTGGGGCAGTGCCGAGACCCGGCAGGGGGGTGAGCCTGTGGTCTGCAGCTGACCGGGTAGCCCTGGGCCCGACCCACTGTGGGCCTCAGGGAATTGCCCGCTGCACACAACCTTCCTATGGGAGGGGAGAGGCATTTCCTGCCCAGGGGAGCCCAGGATGGAGTGAGCCAAAGGCACGGGGCCTTCTTAAGAGTCACTGACACTTAGTGAGCACCAAGTGTATGCTCTGCAGCAACACACCAAGATTGAGGGTGTGCAGCCGTCAGGACATGGGCTCCGCGGCCAGGGTTAAAACTCCCAACTCTGCCTCTTCCCAGATGCGTGGCCTTGGGCAGCTTCTCGACCCCTCTGTCCCTCAGTTTCCTCATTTATAAAATGCAGATCCCAAGAAGACCCGTGGTTGGTGAGGATTCCATGAGTTAACACCCGGAGACTGAGGAGAACCTGTGTTTTCACCGTGGCAGCTGGGAGGCAGATACCCAGAGAATCCCCACTTTCCAAACAAGGTAAGTAGGGCTCAGAGAAGCTTGGTGTATGAGCCAAACTCGTGTGAATTGCCAGGGACCCCTGGTCCGCCCTCAGAGCCCACACCCACTCCAGGACCTTTGGGCCCGCCCACCTCCCATCCTTTCACAAGAACGTTCTCAGGAAAAGAAAGTTTTTACTACGTGGGCTCGGACCCCAGGCAAGCCCCTTTCATCACCTGTTGGCCGCGGGCAGGGCACAGGGCCACGTTCTAGACGGACGCAGTCCTGGTGCCTCCGCTCTCCGTGTGAAGACAGGTTTGCAAGGTCCAGGGGTAAGGGCACACCGGGACACAAACTCCCCTTGTCACGTGGGTTTCTTCTGTTTTCCAGAAAGCCAGGCCGCCCCCAGGTCCTGCCTCCACCTCGAGCCTGCAGTCCCCCTCATCACGGGGCACAGCCAGGGGCCCTTTGGGCTGGGACTCAATGCCCCAGGGCTGCAGACAGCAGAGGACACATCCCCAGAGTGACCCACCTCCCAATGCCCTCACGCCCATGGCCACAGTCCCGGGCCATCGACCCCAGAATGAACCAGCGCTTCAGAAACATCCAGATCCTGGCCAGGCCTACTTTAAAATTACATTTTATTTCTCTTTGTGAATATTTGTTGCTTTTTAAAAAGGTTAATATTACATGTTCTTCAAGAGTCTTGTGCCTCCTGGTAAGTGCATTGGTTTGTTTTCACAGTACTCTCCACGACCGCGGATGGCCCTTATTGCTGGAGGAGTGTGTCCACACCAGGAAAGGGGGACACGGAGGACTTGGGGACCCAGGTGAAAAGCCTGGGGTCTGTGCTCCTGACAGGGAGGAGGCCGGGGACTGGACCCAAGCTAAGCCCAGTGTCCTTGGCCGGACCTGCAGCTTCTCCAGGGTCTTCAGGAAGGCCGGGAGGGGCAGAGAGAAGGGGGGGTCGGGGGGTGGGGTGGAAGGTGAGCGGGGGTCCAGGCATGCAGTAGGCCGGGGCGGGGAGGCCCCCTCCTAGTGGGCACAGCGCTGGCCCCTGGCAAGAGGGCTTGCTGACGCTCAGGAAGTGTGTCCCCACTGGTCCAGGGCCGCCCCCTTCCCTTTCTCTCCTGCCGCCACCCCCTGGCACAGTAAGACCCCCTTCATGGTGACCCAGCCCAGAATCAGAACTCCGGCTTCCTGACCCCTCGCTCAGGGCCCTTCCTCCTTTTTTAGTACAAGAAAGACCTGAGTGCAGACAAGGGCCGCTCCGTTAGGAGGCCAGGTCCTGTCCCCGGCCTCAGGCGCCGTCACCTGGCCCCCGTGCCCCCCACCCGGCCCTTCCCCAGAGGTAGAGCTGGGACCCATCGTCCCTTCACTCGAGGCTATTGCCTCCCTGGCGGCCAGGGCTCCGTACACAGCAGGGGGAACCGAGGAAGGTCAGGGCCTGACAAGGGCTCCCGGGCAGCGCGCTGGGGCCACAGTCCTGTCCTTCCAGGACAGCTGTGGGCCTGCTGTCAGCCGCGGGGCTTGACGGACAGTGTGGACGCAAAGCACCCCTTGAATGAGTGTACCACCGCGTGGGTAAGGGAGCAGGCCACGGTGACCCACGTCCCCCATGCTGTCACTGCGGCTCATCCAAGTGGCTCATCGGCAGCAGAAATGAATTCTTTTTTTTTTTTCTGATGGTTTTCTGTGCTTGGGGATGATCGTTGGAAACCCAGGGCCAGGTGACGTGTGGGTTTGGCAAGCTTCAGGAAGGGGGATTCCGTGGGGGTCCCCCAGAGAGCTTGGTGTCACTCAGGACCCTCCTGGGGCCCTGGAGGACCCTGGACCTGAAGGAAGGTGGCCCTCCAGACAGGCCACGCTGCCCCGACCAGCCTGTCAACCATGGCCCCACGTGGCACCTGGGTGCCAGCCCGAGGCCCCGCTTTGCTTCCCTGAGGATCAGCAGCAGAAGGGTGTCTGCTGACGGCCTCCCCGGCCTCCCCAGGTCCAGGACCACATATCCTTGGGTGCCCCCCACCCCAGGCAGCTTCCCCCCAGCCTCCGACACCGGCACCCAGAGCCCGTCCACAGCTCCCCGCTAGAGCGCCCGGAAGGGACATCCCCTGAGAAGGAGCCAGAAGGGAAGTTCCCTGCCTTTCTTACCTTGGAACTAAATCTGGCTCAAGGTGGCTGGCCCTCCAGGCGTTTGGGGCCAGTGTGGACGGTAAAGGAAAAGGCGGGCCCGTCTGTGGCTGGGTGCTGAGGACTGAGATGGCGAAAATCCCCTGGGCTGACCCTCCCTCTCTCCTCCCAGACTCACCCCAGGCAAGTTAAGGCTGCGGAGAAGAGAGAGGAGAGAAGCCCTTCTCCGCAGGTCTGGGGCAGGGGGGTGGGGGGCAGGGCACGGGATTTTCCACCTGAGCCGAGAGAAGGGGGCTCATCAGGTGGTCCGTCTGGTTTTGTTTCTGCTGAAACAAAAGAACCAGCAGCTGGTTTTGGATCTAAATCTGTCCCCTGCCCCTCTCAGAAGCCGCCCAGGGAGGAGGGTCCAGGCGCCCTCTCTCTCTGGCCTGACCCTGCCCCCTCCCTCACTTCTGGCAGAAGGTGAACAGTCCGGTAGAAAAGAGATTGGGCTGTCTTTGTTTTGGGCTTTTTTCCTTTAAATTCAGCTTAAGGCAGAAGTTTGGCAAAGCGAGTCTACGTAAGGCCGCGTGACAGAGGACAAGGGGGGCTGCCGTGGGGGCCGCCACTCACAGATCAGCAGCAGTGCCGGTCAGGGTCACGACCAGCTCCGCCTCCTCCCACCCCTGAACCTCGGAAAGAGGTGTTTAAAAAAAGAAGAAGAACTGAAAAAGCCGTTGTTTCGGGGAGGCTTGCCAGTGAGTGGCTGAAATCGCCAGGGAAGGAGACCCAAGGTGAAGGGGCAGGTGGGGTCAGGCGTCCCGGCCGGGCCTCCCCCTCCCCGAAAGGAAGCAGGTGCCAAGGGGGCTGGGGGAGGCCGCCCCGGGGCATTTGCACAGTGAGATCCGCCCGCTCAAGAAGGTAGAGTGGTTGTGTTTTGCTGAATGACTGAGAGTCTTATGTGGATGTGGGTTGGAGCAGTGTTATTATTCGAGTCTAGCCTAGCGGGGTGCCCTGGTTACCGGTGTTTGGGCGGGATCACCACGAGCGGCTGCCCGAACTTGGGCCGCCACATGAGGACCTGAGCGTCGTTGGCATTGGGCTTGACCAGTGCGCTGGGCGGTATGGGCTCATTCTTGCTCAGGATTTTGGGCTGGTCCTGGGCAATGGGCTCCCGCAGCCTGGCGCGCTGGCCCAGGGGCCGGGTGGGGTTCACCTCGATGCTCAGCTGCATGCGCCAGCGCAGCGTCTGCAGAATGATCATGTCATTGGTCGAGGTGTTGGTGGCCACCAGCCACGTGGTGAAGCTCTGGTCCCGGTAGATGTCGGTCAGTTTGGCCACGTTGCTCTCGCTGACGGGCACGGCCCACGTGACGCTGGGGTAGAAGTTGTCGTTCATGCTGATGATGAACTTGGAGTCTCTCTTGGTGGGGCCCACGATGGTGCACGTCTCCGTGGTGTTGCCGTACCAAGGGTAGTTGACCCCGTCCGAGTCGCTGATGGCCTCGATCTTGCCCTCCTGGAGGTCCGGGAGCTCCCAGCTGGACCTGCGGACAGGAAGGCCAGTTGGCTCAGTCAGCCGAGCACCGGGCTGCTCCCAGGGGCGGGGGCCAGACGCCAGGCAGACCTCCACTGTCACGTCTGCACTCCCCCAGACCCGGCCCCCGCCAAAGCCACATCCTGTTCTCCTGCACTGTCTCAAATCAGCCACTGCAACTGTTACCATGACACTCACTCTCAGGCAGAAGAGGACACAAACCTGTCCCAAGTGGCTCTGGGGACACAGGCTCCCATGTGGCTGGGGGCACCAGCAGCATCCGGGGAGGCAACCCTTAGACACTCATCAACAATCATGTCCATCTGATAAAGAAAGTGAAGCCAAGGGTTGGATTTTTTTTCCCAAGCAGCAAGGACCGGGCCGAGACTTCATCCAGGGCCGTGTCCACCCGAGCACCCGTCACACCAAAGGTCGGGGCCTGCTGCACCCAGAATTCTGCACAAGGAGTAAGCCAGCGGTCCCCTCATGAACACAGGACTTTGCCCAATGCATTCTGGTTCACAGTAGCGTTATTCACGGTGGCCCAAAGGAGGAAGAGACCCAAATGTGCATCGATGGGGGACCGGATAAACAAAACAGGGTCTGTCCACACCATGGAGTATTCTTCAGTCTCAAAAAGGAAGGAAACGTGGCACTGTGCTACAGCAAGCGTGAGCCTCGAAGACCTTGTGCTGAGTAAAATAAGTCAGACACGAAAGGACACATCCTATAGGAGGTCTCCCTCGGGCTGTCACATTCCTAGAACAGAAAGTGAAACAGTGCCTACCAGGGAAGTCGGGGTGGCGAGTCAACGGTGAATGGGTGCAGAGTTCCAGGTGGAGACAGGAAGGTTCTGGAAACAGACAACGCTGTGGACGTACTTAACGCCACTGAACTCAACAGTGGTTGTAAGACAGTGAATTTCATTAGGCGTAACGTATCCCTATCAAGTGAGGCGCCCCTTTACCAAAAGGCATCGTTTCATGTTAGCGATGAGCAAATCCGGGGCCCCTCTGAGAGGGATGAAGAGGCCTGTGATTTTGCTAATTCTCCTGTTTATTTCCTTTCTGGTTTCTGTTCATTTCATTGAAAAAGTCACAAAGGAGGGTACCACCTGCCTACCAGGCCATCTCCTGCCCGGGGCCCTGAGCTCATCAAGCTCCCAGGGAACTGGGGCAGCGGCTCAAGGGACCTCCCATTTCTGAGGTCCGCACCAGGCCCCGAGAGCCGCCAGGCCACAGCAGCCACGGCTGGGCGGCCACGGTCATGGGCCCCCTCGCAGGCGGCGACCGTGGGTGGGAGGAGCTTAGGGTCCCTGTCCTGGGTTTCTAACGAGCCTGTGCCCAGGCTCCTGGAAAGCACCCACTCTGTGCTCTCACAGCGGCCATCCTCGCCTGCAAAAGGGCTCTTTTTAAGGCAGAAAGGAAACTTGCAAAAGGAGATTTGTCTTCAATGGCTCACTTTCTCTCCCTAAAAGCCGGCTTGTTTGGAGGGAGTGGGGATCCGCACCAGAGCGGCTGCCCCGCTGCCCCCCAGCCTCGGGCTTCCTTCTCCCACCAGCCCCGAAATGCCCAAGCCGTGGCTCAGTCACAGGCGGGTGGCACTTCTCATGAGCCAGCAGACAGCCGTGTCTCATGTGGGATATTACTCAGAATCAGGTTCCGGGACATTTGTCTTCAAATCATCACAGGCAGCATGGGCTGCCTCTGTTCCCCGGGGGCCCCAGGCTCCCTTCCCCCGCGTCGAGGAGGTGGGAGGGAACGCAGTTAAGGGCACAAGTTCTGGGGGACACACACCAGCCAGGACCCAGCCTCAGTCCAGCTACCAGCTCTGATTAAGTTACAAATCTCTGAGCCTCCGTTTTCTCATCAGTTAACTGTGGATAGTCCTATGCACCTTGCAAGGTTTTTGTGATGATTAAATGCATCGATATAAATATATAAACAGCAATACATCGAAGTTTCCGGAAACCATGTTGGAAGGCATTTAGAGGTGTGCCACCCTGACCGATCTGAAGCCTTTTTGATTATACAGGCTTGGGAAGGAATGAACTCCATGCAGTTACTGCCTCCTCTCAGATTCCCTGTTTGTTCTGGAATGACCTTGAACTTCAAGTCAGACCCTCGGTTCTTTGCTCCACGGCACAGAGGGGCAAGGTGGGACCCCAGCCTTGCACATACCAAACCCTCTCCTTTTTGCCCGGCAGACGCACCACGAATGGGCTGTGGTGCACAGAGGCCACTTAAAGTGTGAGCCAGGCTCCCAGGACTGCGCACACACACACGTCTGAATCAGGCTCCTCCCTCTCCCTCATGTCCCCTGTTCCATGGCGATCCCCAGCCCTCATCCACTCACCAGACGTTTGCAGAGCACCTGGTGAGTCACCAATGTTTGCAGAGCAGCAGCCACCAGAGGACCCTGCACCCTCGGGGCACCGGACACCCTCCTGGATGCTCCCCTCTCCTTTGCCTTCGCCCTGGCCAGGACGCCTCCCTCCTCCCCGGCCTCCCAGACTCTACTCCTGCCTCCGCAGTATTCATTCTCTCAGAAGCACGGATGATCTTATAAAAAACACAAATGTTTGCACGGTTCCTCCTTTCAACCCTGTTACACTTGCCATGACCCCTCATGGCCCTTAAAGCTGATGCATTTGAAGCCCAGGGCCCCTTGTGCTCATGCGCACACACGCACGCACACACACGGGCACACACACAGGCACGCGTGCACACCCTCCCCAGGCTCCTGGCCCACCAGCTGCTCTCAGCTCCTCTCCCGGGCCGTGCCCCTGCTGTGTCCTCCTGTCTCGGGGCCCTCTGCCAGGACCTGTGCCAGTCAGCTCTGGAGCCCCCGGAGAAGCCCACCCTGACCCAATCCACACGGCCAGGTGGCCCAGAGCCGATGCCATTCAGCCCTCGCCCTGCCGCATCCTGGCGCGTGCACAGGGGTGATTAAGTAACCATGTGACCGTTGGCTGAAGGGCAGGGGCCAGGCCTCCGGCTTTAGACAAATACGTGCTGGTGGCCTGGATCAGCGACTGTGGGCAGCCTGCCCAGCCCGTCCTTCAGGGCCCGGGCTCCCAAAGGGGGTCTCCTTAAGGAGTTGAGCGTGCCCAATGCTGCCCGGTTCGTGCATCATCCCACCTGGAGTGGCCGCCCCTGCGGCGACGCCGGTGACAACGGTCATGTTCACTAAGCACCTCGGATGTGCCAGGTACCCTGCGTCCGTATGTCCCCCCAGCGCATCTCCCCAGCTGCCCTGGGGCACGTCGGAGGGGCACGTTCTGTACAAGCGGCTTGGAGACAGGACAGGCCTAGCTCAAGGTCACACGACCACAGAGCGGCCGGGCCGGACCCGCAGCCTGAGTGAGCTCTTAGCTGCAGCTTTCAGAAGACCCGCCCTCGGCACGTGCACATACATGTGTACACGCACATGTGCGCGCACATACACGCTCGGATGCACGCACAAGTGCACACACACACAGAGGCCGTTACCCACAGAACTCTAGCAGACCCTGGCCCAACACTCACACACACATGTGCACACACAAACGTGTGTGGGCAAGCACACATACACGCATGCACATACACAAGCTCTGCGCATCACAACTGCTCAAGAGTGTGGGTCTGAAGGGGTTATAAAGGCCTTCCCTGGGGACCAAGGAGGGTGGGGGCGGCGCTGAGCGCCACCCCTGGGGGCCGGGGAGCATCACTGGTGGCTCCAGGCTCAGCCACCAGCCAGGAGCTGGACCGGGGCAGCCCTGCTTGGTGGAGGGTGAAGGGAAGTGCCCAGGGCGGTGCCTGGGAGGGAGGGGGAGGCAGGCCCCTCAGTGACCTTGGACAACAAGAGCACACTTCTCCCCACTGCTCAGCCTCTCCCTGCAAAACAGTGGGCCCCTCTTGTGCCCAGGGATCCCCTCCCCACCCCTGCAGGGGCTCTGACTGCAGTTTGAGTTCTAGACCCCAAAGCCAGAGTGGACCCAGACAGGGTCTCAGAGCGGAGCTTCCAAACTGTCCATCTCTGTTCACTTTGGTCCCGTCTACGTCCTATATACCTCCTGTACTTTTATTCACTAAGTCTCTTCCTTAAAAGCAATCATTTTTTAAAAACCTCATTTAGTTTTTCCTAAGAAACTCATGGAAACAACACATTGGGTATCCTAGATACATTTCCCCCCAATATACATTCAAATAAATACATTGCTTTGAATTACAATTGTAGCCCAGGGCACCTGGGCGGCCCTGTCGGTTAAGCGCCGACTTCGGCTCAGGTCACGATCTCACGGTTTGTGAGTTCACGGCCCGCGTGGGCTCCATGGTGACGGCTCAGAGCCTGGAGCCTGTGCTTTGGATCATTATCTCCGTCTCTCTCTCTCTCTCTCTCAAAATACAATAAACATCAAACTACAGTTGTATTTAGGCTTAAATGAGTTCATCACTTCGGTATTATTTCACATCACACAACTGACACCTGTTAGACGCTCTGAGAAACTCATTTACAGCAAGGACTTGAGGGTTGAGGGCAAGAGGCCTGCCCGGACGGAGGCTTTTGTGCCCACGCTGGTCCCAGGGCCTCAGACGGACTTCCCGGGCTCTTAGGGCTTACCTCGCCCAGTCCCCAGTTTCACAGATTCCACAGTTTTGTACAATCTGCAAAAAGTTTAAATCCTGTAAAGGTTTGCAACTGGGAGTCCAGTTTCCTGATTTCTACCCCATATGGTCGCCTGCTGGGCTGGCCCCTTCCCTCCAGGCACTTGATCTCTGAGGGAGGGTCTGGGGGTGTGCCCCCCTTCCTGCCTGCTCCCAGGCTCCCCCAAAGAGCAAGCCCAGCCTCCCCCTTCACCCAGGCCCCAGCACCAGGTCCCCCAGAAAGGACCAACAGAGCCTACTTTTAATTTTTAGTTCTAAAAGCTGTGTTTCTCTTTAAAAAACAAAATCACTTAGAGACGTATATGAAGTGAGAAAGGAAAGCCACATCTTCCACGCCTGCCCCCACCTTGCTGAGGTTACGCACACTTTGGTAAACATCCTTCTAGACCTTTCTCTGCATAGACACACAGGATGTGTTCCCATTTGCAGTGTTTTCTTTTTAACAAAAACGGGTTCCTACCCTACATGTTTTACAACTTTTAAAAAAATGTTTTATTTATTTTTGAGAGAGAGACAGAGAGTGAGCATAAGATGGGGAGGGGCAGAGAGAGAGAGGGAGACACAGAAACCCAAGCAGGCTCCAGGCTCCGAGCTGTCAGCACAGAGCCCGATGCAGGACTTGAAATCTCGAACTGTGAGATCATGACCTGAGTCACAGTCGGATGCTCACCCAGGCGCCCCCTTATACTTTTTTCTTTTTTTAATGTGTTAACAGTGCTGGAGTCTCCGTCCTCATCTATACGTCCTTCCGCCCTGGCTCCTCCATCCATGCGTTCGGCAGGTTTTTGTTGTTTAGGACATGTTTTTGATGCCTACCCCACGTCAGGCCCTGGGCCAGGCGCTCCGAGACTCTGAGACAAACTCTACAGGTAGATCAGCCCTGAAGAGTAACAGAGCCAACCAAACTCCTTCTAGAACATCCCTTAACTGTACCCCCCGCAACAGCATGGGAGGCTGTCCATCCCCCCTCCAACCCTGGGCATTAGTGATCAGCTTCGTTTCTACCCAGAGCCGATCAACAAAGAACAAAGGGCTCAGGACATAATCTGTTATTTCCCCCATTGCACCGGCTGTCCGGTGCCCCCTCGCGGCTCCGGGCACGGCCAGCTTTTGTTTCCAGCGCTCGGAAGGTGAGGGTCTGCAGCACATGGCTCGGCTGGGGCGGGTCCGTGGGGAGCTCTCCTGGGGCCGGGCAGTCCCCTCACTTCCTCCCGCCCCAGAGCCTGGAAACAAGGACTTCCCTCTCCCACCCACACCGCCCTCGCCAGGGCCCAGCAGACGGGGGAGGCGGCCTTCCGGTCCCAGAGAGGAAGCTCCATCCCCGATTAATTGTTCTGTGAGCCCCCCCCCCCCCGGGCTGCAGGAAGAGGCCACGTGGTGGCCCGCTGGAGCAGAGCGAGCTTGGGAGACCAGGGGAGCCGGGGCAGCTCTGTCCTTCAGCCGGCCCCCGCGTCCTGCCACCCCTCCACCCCTGCCCGGCCCCTCCCCACCACCCCCCTGCAATCCCGAGGCTGGTGTCCCCACGCGTGCTGGCTGGAAAGCCCCTTGCAGGTCTCATGGATCCAGGTTCTCACGCTGCAGGAGCGTCGGGGACAGCCAACCCCAGAAGAGAGAGCGGCTGGACCACAGCGATCTTTCCGCTGACTCCGCCAGGTTCCCGCATTTAATAACGAACTCACAGTAGCTATGACGCTGACGCCTGCCGGGGATCGAGCGCGTGGTGTGCGCCGGGCACTGTGCGGCGCTCTTAATGTGCACTATCTCATTTACCCGCTCACAGCAGCCCAGTGAGGGAAGGGACCGTTCTGCCCATTTCATAGATGGCAACAGGGAGTCTCGGAAACACTGAAAGACTGGGCGCAAGGTCATGGCACCGGTGTAGGATGGAGCTAGGGTCCTCACTCTGCTGGACCAGGTGGACAAGGGTGTGGGGAGGTGGCAACATCCACCCTGAGATACCCCTTCTCTTGAGCTATCCCCCCCTTCACCCCCAAGTCTGCCCTTTGGCTTCGGCCATGGATCAGCCTCCCGGGGGGGCTCCAGAGAAGGGCAAACGAGGGACAACACGAAACGTCTCCCACACAGGCTAGAAACTGTGACTTGTCACTTAGAAGGCTGTGCCAGCTGACAGGTGGTGGGTGAAGAATGGCGGAGGATGGGGTTGTGAAGACAGGTGTCTCCAACCCTTTGGGGGGAGGGGTGGCTTTGAAAGCAACGCGGGTGGCCCGAAGGCCGTGTAGGACCCCGTGAAGTTGGCCCAGAGAAGCCCGGCGTTTCACGACTCTCGCCTCGAGCCATCGGGGAGTGACCGAGGTGGCATGTGTGACAGCTCCGCTCCAAACAGTTCAAGCCCGGGATGTCGTTCCGCAAAGTTCTCCTGGATTAGAGATTACTTTAAGCAGGGATAACGCTGAGGGGTATTACGGGTTTCGGTTAAGGATTTGGAATTAATATTTTGAATACAAGCCCGTTTGTAGAGAACGGAAGCCCTAACCTTAACCTTTGCCACCTGGCGGCCGTCTCCGGCGGCCACTGAGGCCCAGCGCATGGGTTTCATTCTAATTATCCCGATGGCCTGGGTCCAGTCCGGCGTTCTCCATCCCTCCCCGGGACATCGGGCCGTGTCTGGTGGTCACGGCAAAGGCGGAGCGCTCCTGGCATTGAGTGAGATCCTGCCCCACAGCCTACGGGACACAGGACGGGGGCAGCCTGCCTGCAGTCTCTGCTAGTCGATCCCTCCTTGGCTACTTCTCGCTGTCGTGTCGGGGGGCTTAAAGATAGGAAAAAGCGGGGGCGCCTGGGGGGCTCAGTGGGTTGAGCATCTGAGCCTCCAGCTTCAGCTCAGGTCATGATCTCACAGTCCGTGAGTTCGAGCCCCGCGTCGGGCTCTGTGCTGACAGCTCAGAGCCTGGAGCCTGCTTCCGGTTCTGTGTCTCCCTCTCTCTCTGCCCCTCCCCTGCTCATGCTCTGCCTCTCTCTTTCTCTTTCTAAATTAAATAAACATTAAGTGTCTTTTAAAAATAGGGAAAAGTGTAGTTTGGGGCTGGGAAGATCACACCTAGAAGCTTCCCTTCCCGCTCAAGAAGGAGCGGACATCAGGCTTTCTCTAAACAAGCCCTCCTCCTCTGCAGAGGCCACCGGTGAATAGAGCTCTGCCCCGGATCAGAGGGGCCACGCTCTCCGCTGATTCCACTTTCTAATACGACTTTGCTGATTAATGGTGAGCAGGGCTGCTTCCGGTCAGCGTCTCTGCCCCCAGGGGCTCACCTAGCGCGGAGCTCTCCCTGGCCCCCCAGAGCCGCCTGCGGGGCATCCTCTCCTGGTCTGCCCCGGCAGCTGTCCCACGGCACTCGAAGTGACCGGCCGGGATGGCTCCGCCGGCCCCTGTCCAGGCAGCCTCAGGCTCTGCCTCTCTCTGGGGCTGGTCCTATCCGGCCGGGAGTGGGGACGCAGAAGAGCAGGTGCAGGGGGATGTGGGAGTGGGGGGCGGGGGAGGAGGAGGAAACAAAGGGAAGCAAACAGAGAGCACACAAACCGGTCTTCCACCTCTGAGACCTCAAATCATTCGTGACTTGCTCTGTTTTTAAGTTTTTAAAAGTCAGGAAGTGCGTGCTTCGTGAAAGAGGGAGACCTGGGTTCAGGAGAAACTTCACTCCCAGGAGAAGTCTGATCTGGCCGAATTCAGCCCGGATTCTTAACTTTTTGCAGACACTGTAGCTGACCCTTCCCCGGCCCCCAGCCCGGAGACAATAACGATCACATAATAGCAACGTTAAAGACCACCGTGGGCTCGCCACAGTGCCGACTGCAGGACAAACATCCTGTGTGCAGACGAGGAAGCCGAGGGTCAGAGTGGCTGAGGTCACACCTCCTGGAAAGTGGCGAAGCCTGGACTCCCGCCCAGGTCTGCCTGCCTGCGGTCTAGGTGCGCGCCGGTTCCTCTAACCAGGAACCGAGGACTGCACAGGAAGGGAAAGTCACTCAGGCCTCCGGCCTCAGGCCTGACTCCAGCAATAGCGCCTGCACGCGCTCGGAGCCGTGGAATGGAGACCTTGAGCCCCTTCCGGTCTCCCCCTCTTCCTCCCGGGGCTCGTAGCCTTCCACGGCCAGTAAGACCCTCCGCCTTCCCTACCCTTCTCGGGAAGAACGTAGGCTTTGCCTGAAACCCCTAGAAAACTCTCTGCCTCTGTGTCTCGTCCGTTGCCCCCGATCCCCTGCAGAATCCAAAAAGGTTTCCGACTTGAGGCGTCTCAGGACGGGGTCCACGCCGAACAACTAGGACTCGTGCTTCCCTTCTTGGGGGTGGAAAGTCAGCACCCCCTCGCCCCCACTGCCCGACACACACACCGAGTTAAAAGCCCCTTTGGAGAATTAAAGAGGTTTAGGTATAGACATCAGGTTGACGGAGGGACATGCGCCCCTGTGGGGTGATCCCGGATACGCCCTCATTTTACGCTTTACCACGTTTCTCCCGTTTGCCTTACAACTTCAGTCAGGAAGGAGAAGCAGCAAGATTTAGTGTCCCGCCACCCCCCACCCCCTCCCCAGTGCCTCTCATCTCAGAGGGGCCAGGGACGTTCTGAAATCCGTGAAAAGGCCCAAGTCCCGGGGACCCCCCTGCTCTGCTCCTTGCTTGAGGAACCGGGAGGCAGCGGGCACCCGGAGAGGCCGGCTGTGGGACCGTGTCTACGCCCGGCCCTGGGCACGACTGGGAAGCCGTCCTCGGGGCCCGCCTCGCTCTCTCCGAGGGACGTGCTCCAGGAAGACGATTTTCACCTCCCTATCTTAGCTCGGCCCCGGAAGCCAAGTAGCTTTCCTTTCTGTCCACCTCTACACTTTCCACCCCCCTGGAGGACCGTCCCCAGAACCCCAGCACACGCCAGGAAGGAAGGCCCGGCTCCCCGTGTCCTGCACCAAGACACGTGTTGTCCTGGGAACATTCTGGACACCAGGCTGGAGAGAAGAGGCCAGCGGACTCCTCTCAGCCGTGAGGGCCCCCTCTCGAGCCTTCTGGACACCGACACAGGATGTCTAACGGCCTTCTGCCTCAGGGAGAGAAAAACGCTATACCTGAAACAGACTGGCTTCTAAAACAGGCCACCGTCTCCAACAAAACACCAGAGGAACAACAGAGCACAGCCCCCACCCCCTCCCGGTCCCGATGTGCGTGTGAGAACACTGCAGAGACAAGTTCAAGCCCAGTACAAAGCACGGTGCGGTTAACTCCAGAGGCATCAGAGGGCCCCACTCTCCTCCGGAGCGTCGCCCAGGCACCCCCCAGGGAGGCCTGCGCCCCGGGGGGCCGAGCCTCGGCCTCTCCAGCAGCCCCAGGTGGCACCTGGTGGAACGCGCCTCCGCTTTCTCAGCGTCTGGAAGGGAAGGACGCGGGAACCCCAGGGGCCGGTGACAGCAGGAGGAAAGGACCCAGAGCCATGACCCCAATCTGAATCAACAGGCAAACCCTTGAGATCCCCTGGTCGGCCTCCCGTGGCTGCCTAAAGGCCCCCTCCCGCCCTGGCCAGGGCCCGTCCGCCACCCCCACGCCCCTACCCCACGCCTCCACGCTCCCCACAGCTTTCCCCCAGCTACTCACATGCCGTGCTCCCCATACTTGTTGTAGAACTCCATGTGGCTACACGCCTGAATCCAGCCGACCACCCAGGTCTCCTTCCTGGGGATGGGTGGCATGACCACCTGGGCCGAGGCCCGGAAGTGGGGGGTCCGGTAGCGGAGCACCACGCTGGAGGACTCATCGATGCTGGTGGGGATGGGGTCAATAGAGGCTTTCACGTCAACCACAGTGATGCCTTCCCTGAAGACTCTGGCTTTGCCCCCGATGCTCTGGATACAGCCCATGGCACAAAGCAGCGCTCTGATCTCCAGGGAAGGCCAGCAGTCCCAGAGGAGACTGGGCATCGAAAGGACGGAGGCCACGGGACCCAGTGCAGTCAGTACTGCTCTCCAATCTCAAATCTCAAGACCGGTATCCATAGGATAGAAAAATTCACTGAGGACGGGGGCTTTGCATATCACTAACTCGGGCCTGCTTATAAATAAGGATTTTGCTGCATTTCAAGAGCCCTGGGTTCTCTCTTCTGCTGCTAGCAGTGGACAAAAATCACCGATATTCTTTGGGTTAAAAAAAAAAAAAGGAAAGTTTGGAGGCTAATGGATAATCATGTTGTTCAGACATCCAGCCCGTCCATGCCTCACGCGCGGGGAACGCGGCTCGGAGACGCTCCCTGAAGTCCTCAGGCGGCGAAGGCGAACGCCGGCAGACACATAAATAAGGAAGGCTCCGTCCCTTGCGCGGCGCCGGCACCCTCGCCGCGCTTCCTGGCGCCTGCCTTCCGCACGCGCTCGCGCGGGGCGCACGCACCGGCCGCTCGCCCAACGGGGCCCGATCAATGCGAGAGCAGTTTCTGTTCGGGCGCCCTCGGGGGCGAGCGCCGGGCACCGGCCGCCCGCGGGGTCCCCGAGGAGCGCGGCGCTGCGCGG
>NC_043712.1:4548044-4583687 GCF_006229205.1 Suricata suricatta | reverse complement strand
TAATCCTCTCCCCGTCTCCCCCCGCCCCCCCCCTGCAGCTTGTGGGGAGCTGAGCCTCTCCTTGCATAAACGACATTTCCTTTTTGGCTAGCCCCGGGAATTCTGGGTAGTGTAGTTCAGCTTCTGTCTCTGGTCCAAGCTGGGGGGGCTCCTCTGCCCTTTGAACCGAGCAGCCTCTGTGGGGAGATGGGCTGCGGGGTCCTGGTATTCCTGGCCAAGGAGGGGCCGTGACTGGGTGGAAACAGGGCAGGGGCCCTGGGAGGCTCCAGGGCTGGGAAGCTTGGGGTGGAGAAGAGAAGTTTGGGGAAAGGGTGCCTGGGACTGAGCCTCTCGCCCGCTGACGACAGGTGGTCAGACCTGTTGGGCCCCAGCTGTGATTAAGGGTGTACAAGCATCATTTCATCCACCACCAGGAGGTCTATGATGCATTCCTCACAGAGCTGGCCTCCAAAGCTGGGACACCCCCAGAGACTTCCCCTAGGCCCCTGGCAGGTGTCTCCACTGATCCTGGGAGCTCTGAGTGCAAAGGGCAGACCTTAAAGGGGGTTCGATTCTGGATGGCGGAGGATAATTGTGAACCTCTCTAAACTGCCTCAAGCCAGTAGCCCCACCCCCACCTTGCTATTTACTCCCCCAGGGAAAGGCCAGGTGGTTTGTGACATCAGAAAACCTGGCAGCCACATTAGAGCCATGCTCTGCCCCACCCTTCTGACTCTGACTTCTGAAGGTACCCACCGCCGGCTGGGGAGCAGGTCCTCCTGACCACCCTCAAGCCAGACCATCTTGAGTGCCAGTGAGGGCAGGAGCTGGCGAGGGAGAGTTCCGGCCGCTTGGAGGTCTCTTTGAGGAATGATCAGCCAGCTCAAGTGATCTGTCTCATGCCAGCACCAGCTCAGGCACAGGTACCTTATTTCCAGTCCTGCTGACTGAGGCTAAGGCCAGGTGGCCCTCGTGACCTGCTTTCTGCCACACAGTAAAACCCCAGAGCAAAGATCTCCCAAGGACCCCATGCAACTGTCCGTTTCCGGGAAGAAGACTTCCCTGACCTCTTAACCACGGTGGCCTCTCTCTGCTGTAAAATCAGGCCCCCCCCCCCCAAACACTTTGTCCTCCCGGGACTCCCTATGGCCTTCAACACCTCCTTCGCCAGCAGATCATTATTAGGCTATTCAGTTTGTATACGAGTAAGAAGTTAGTGCGGGGGGATGTCTGTACCATCCCCCAGCTCCCCGTCGTACCCAGCGCCCAGAACAGAGCAGACCCCACTGGCCAGGGTGCTCCCTGGTGTCACAGACGCCATCCTGGTGACAAGCACAGGCGTGCTCCGTGAACCCGTGCTGAGCTGCACAGTTTCCTCATTCGATGTGAAGAGGACAGACACCAGAGCCTTAACCTGCTCACAAAGCAGCCAGGGCCCTGGATACCACGCTCCCTGAGTGGCCGTTGACCCTGGGAGGTGGACTATGCAGACAGAGACCCAGGGGTCAGGACAGTAGCTTTTCAGAGTCTGGATCCCCAGCCAGACACGGCCAAGTCCAAAGCCCGCTCAGTTCCTCCTCCAGGGATGCTGTCCTTGCCAGCTGGGCCCAGTGCCTCCGAATGGGACGGAACCAACCCCTAGAAAGCCCTGTCTCCAGTGAGTCCCACCGGAAGAGGGGCTCAGATGCCCGCAGGGTGAAGGTTCTGGCAAAACAGAAGCCCCCCACTTAACCTCAGGCCCATAGATACCGCCCCTTTCACATCGCCCCCTCGCCCACCCCGTCCATGCAGTACTTTGTCCTGGGCTCGGTGAGGGCCAGTTTTGTGGGAAGAGGGCTAAGGCAATGTTCATGGGCCTATTTGCCAGGCTCTGAGCTGAGGGGTGCTCCCCCCCAGGCCAGCCCTAACAGATAGAGGGGTCTTCATGGGCCGGGCTCACATACACGCCCCATCCCAGCTCCTGACGGGTCCTTCAAGGCCCTCTGGCTGCTGCCCCAGCTCTCAGGCCCCTTTGGCCCTCCTACCTCCGGACTCAGACTTCCTCCTGCTCAGCGTTTTCTGGAGTTCTGTGGGTGTTGGGCACAGACCCACAGCTGCCTCAGCATATGTGGAAGGCCCAGGATGCATCCCCATGCATGTGAGACCCTGGCGTCTGCAGAAGAGAGGAAGGGGACATCTGGGTGTAACAAGCCCAGCACCATGGGGGATCCTCACGTCACCCCCACCGCCGACCTCTTCCCCTCCCCCAGACCGCAGTCCCCCTAGACTCCTCGGTAAAGTCACCGGTGAAAGGGAAAGAGGAGGGACCGGACCCACAGCCCCAGGCTCAGCCCAGAGACGGGGCACTCGTCAATGTGGCCACTTTGGGGACTCAAGGTATGGTCAGGGGGAGGACAAAGTCCCTCAATTCAGGGCACATTGGCCCAGGGAGGCTATGGAAAACCCAGTTGTACAACAAATCAGATGTAAAAACGACATGACCCTGCCCAGCTGGGTTTTTAACGTGCATCACAAACAAGCCGAGAGCCCTCCGAGGTCCGCAGAAAGAGCTAGATGCTCCTCACCGAGCAGCATCATAAGCCATCACGCATATGGCTCTCCATGACGACCCCACGAGCTGTCCTCTGTCAGCATGGCATCCTGCGGATGAGGCACTGAGACCCGGTGAAGATGGTGGTGTGGACTGAACACAGCAGCCCGGCTCCAAACCCCAGAGGCTGGTGAGGCAGTGTGGCAGGCGTTCTGGTGTCCCCGCAGGTGAGGGGCCTTGCTTTCATGGCCATCGAGACCTCGAGGCTCCTTCTCCCTCATTGGCCAACCTGCATCTCGAGGCCAAAGCCAGTCCTTCAAGAGCACTCAGTCTCCAAGGATGTGGTCCTCATGGGACTAGAAAGACATTTCCCAGGAAGGAAAAGCCCTTGTTCTGCACATGGAGATGTTAGTGCTGGGATTCTGTTGCCCGGGGAAACAGCGTTCTCTCCTTAACTGTTTGGGACCAGATTGGAAGGCAGTGGTAAGGCTTGGAATGTGTACCTGGGAAAACGGGGCACAGGGCTGGACGAGCAGGCAGATGGCTGGAGGTGGGGCATTTGGGGGGCAAGCAGGTGCATCCAACTGCAGGGCCCACCTGACGTCATCACTGTGCACCCCGCCTGTGCCTGGAGTGGGCTCAGCCCTGGCCAGGTGAGCAGAGATGGGATCTCAGAGGGGGCTGGTCCATGGCCGCCGCTACAGCCGGGGAACTCGGTCCCAGGGAGGCCATCCAGAGAGGGCCCCCGCACTGGAACCCAGGTCCCTCTTCCGGGAGAGGCCGTGGCGAGGCGCAGTAGATGTTTGAGAGGCAGTGCGGAAGACCAACGGCCTAGGGTGGTCGCATATGGGGAGGTGCGGGCTTTTCTGGCCGGAGGCTCTTCCAGGGCAAGTTAGACTTGGGACTGGTCAGCTGGCCCTCCCACCATCCGCACGCGCCTCCCTTCCCCAGTTTTGTCTGGACACCCGTGCTGGGCACTCAGACGACACCAAGGGCACGGCCCGGGCGGGGACAGGCAGCAGGTGTGGTCCCCACAGTCCTTATGTCCCATGGGCCAGAGAGATGTCAGGGTAGATTCAGGAATGATGAATAGAAGTATGAATTAACATGAATAATACATAAGCACAAATTCATACTTGAAAAGGTTACAAGTATCGATTGCTATAAATCAGGAACCTATAGAGTAAATTGTTTTGATTTGTGTGTGTGTCCAGTGTTGAGCTTGGGGAAAGGAGAGTGTAGGAAGCACTTTCATGAGTGTGTTGGGGGGCGTTGAGGGTGTGTGTAGTAAGCGTAATAGAGGAGGTCAGAGTGTGTGATTGAGTGGACGTGCGAGTGTGTGATGGTGCGGGTGAGCGTGTCAGTGTGGGTTTGTGCGTCTCTGTGCGGGAGGGTGTGGTGACGGTTGGGCAGGGACAGAGGGCTTGTGGATGAGTGTGTGTGTCTGAGTATTGTACGCGCCCATGAGTGTGTCTGTGTGTGTGTGAGTGCGTCACGGTGTGATGAGCATGAGTGGTGTGGGTGTAGGCGAGCAAGCGTGTTTACTGTGTGTGACGGTGTGAGTGCCTGTGTGAGGGTGGATCTGTATGGGCGTGTGGGTGTGGGAGTGTGCAGGACGGTACGTGTGTCTGTGTCTGTGTGGTGTGTGTGAGCGTGTGCCTGTGGGTGAGGTGTGGGCGTGTCCGAGTGGATGTGTGGACGGTGGCCGTAGCTGAGCCTGTTTCTGAAAGTCCGTGTGCGTGAGAGTGTGCATGTGCGTGTCTGTGCACGCAGGCATGTTGGGAGGTGGGCTCACCTGCCCCATGGAGAACTCACTGGCTAAATGGAGGTCACCCAAGGATGGTGAGGGGCTGCTTCTCCCAGACTGACTCACACGGGGAGGGGGGGCACCCTCTGGCTCGGCTTCCCCAGAGGAGCCTCAGACACAGTTCTGGGGGTCAAACGCCCTGCTCTCCCAGACAATCGTCAGCCCGGCGGGGGAGCTGAGGCTTGGGGGGGGGGGCCCCAAGGTCAGGCAGCAGCGGCGGGAGTGCGCACAGACCCTGGCCCCCGCGCAGGACCCCTGGGGCACAGACCCACGGCCTCCCCGAGAGTGGGGTGCGGGTGCTGCCCCGACCGCCCCTCGCACCCCGTGCCCCACAGCCTGCGCTGGCGGGAGGCGTCGGCGGCGGCCTGGGCGCGGCCCTGGGAGTTCTCCAAGGTGCTAAAATAAACCCGCGAAGGATCAGGTTTCCCGACCGAAATAACCCAGGAGCGGCCTTCGAAATGCGAACTGCGACAGCGATCCGGGAGGGAGCACCCCGGGTGTGGAGGAGGGGTGAAAAAGTCCCTGCCGCTGCCCCCTCCCTCTTCTCCCCTCCAGCTGCACACGCACGTCCCCCCAGAAGGACGCCCCCTCGGGGGAGTGGAGCCTCTCCCCCACCCGCCCCCCACTCCCTTCCCCTTCCCTTCTGGGTTCATCACCCCAAATAACCCCCTCCTTTGACCTCTTTGTAATAGTTCGTAGGTTTGTGGTAGGTTGGAGCCCAGGCTCGGGAACCAGATATTCGTCCATCTGATAAATATTTATTGACTGCCTACTATATGCCAGGCGCTGCCTGGGCCCCTGGGCCCATAAGTGAACAAAGAGACGGACAGTCCCTGCCCCCTGACCTTCTGTTAGGAGCACACTAGCCAAAGACACACACAGAATAAGTGTTATGGCACTTTAGAAAGGACAGTGACCGGGGCGCCTGGGTGGCTCAGTTGGTAGAGCAGCTGACTTTGGTTCAGGTCATGATCTCACAGTTTGTGGTTAGAGCCCCACATCGGGCTCTATGCTGACCGCTCAGAGCCTGGAGCCTGCTTCGGATATTGTGTCTCCCTCTCTCTCTGCTCCTGACCCACTCATGATCTGTCTCTCAAAAGTGAATAAATATTAAAAAAAAAAAAGGACAATGACCTAGAGAAAAAGAGCAGAGGAGAGGAAAGGGTGTTGGGGTGATGTTTGAGGCCTGGGGTACCGCTCACTGGATGACTCAGAAAGAATCGCTTCACCTCTGACCTCTGATGTTCCCATTTGTGTGATGAAGACTAAAAGCTTGACTGTGAAGTTGGAGGGGGGCGTTTAAGGGACACACACTTAGCTCCAAGCAGACAAGGATGACTATTAAGAACAAGTTAATGATAAATGCACTTGGCAGTAGCCCTAGGGGTAGTAGTACTAGAGACTGGCAGCAAATTCACCTTAAACACTCAGGCAACAAAACTGGGGCGCCTAGGGGCTCAGTCGGCTGAGCGTTTGACTTCGGCTCAGGTCATGATCTCACGGTTCATGGGTTCGAGCCCTGCGTCGGGCTCTGTGCTGACAGCTAGCTCAGAGCCTGGAGCCTGCTTTGGATTCTGTGTCTCTTTCTCTCTCTGCCCCTCCCCTGTTCACACTCTGTTTCCCTCTGTCTCTCAAAAATAAATACATGTTAAAAAAAAAAGATTAAAAAAAAAAACAACTCCGAGGCACCAAATAACAAGTGTCTGCCACGTATAAACTGCTCTAGGCCCCACAAAGCTGCCAGAAAACCTCTCCTGCTCTCAAAGGAGAAAGAGGCGGTGCATCGAAGTGGTTAGGAGGGAGGCTTTAGGCTGAGACCCAAGTCCGGGCCCTTGTTTGCTCTCGCCGGCTGCGGCCCCGGCAAATCACTCCAGCCTCCTCCCAGCCCTCTCCGCATCTGACGGGCGGGAACAGGAAGGCGGTGTGGACCGTGGGCCAGGTGGGGCAGGGGCTCAGGGGAGGCTAGGAGGTCTGCAGGCCCGGGGCCACCCGAGTCGCCTTTGCACTGGTGACTGGTCCTCGCGTGAAGCCTGGAGCAGAGCGCCCCCCGGCAGCGTTCCGGGAGTGAACTAGTGGGTGAATGGGGGCCGAGCAGTCCGAAAGTAGAGAAGCTGTGGGGAGTACGGCCAGAAAGACAGTCTGCAGAGATGGCCAGCCCCCTTCCCAACCGTGGCCTTGACCACAGTGTGGCCTCACAGATGCTGTCGCCACCCCAGGCCGCTCTTCCTCATCTCTGCCATGGGGAGAGGGTAGTTGGATTTGCCGTGTTGGCCGGAAGTGTCTATAATCCGTGCTCTTCCAGGCCTGGGAGCGCAGTAGGTGGCTCAGGGCGACCCGTCAGATCTATGGGGATGCATCTCAGCACACTTGCCAAGGTCATGCTCTGTGGGCATGCATTTGGCACTTGCCACTTTCACCACGGCTTCATAGTCTACACTGGGGTGCAGGGGCGTAGTGTAGGCCTGGCCATGTCAGAAGAGTTCTGGAGAGTAATAAAAGGGAAACAAACTACATGTCCAATAATCAGGGGTTGCTTACATAAAGTATGGCCGCCCCCATGACAGAATGCCAAGCAGCCATTGAAAAAATAAATGGTGGGTTGTCATGGAAGCATGGTCACGTTTACGTTGAGGGAAAAGGGTAGGTTCTTTTTTTAAAGGGCTTATAATCCAACCCTATTTTTACATGCATTTTTGTGTATAGATGATATATATAGATACAGTCTGTTTAATATATATTCTTTCTAGTTATTAAAGTAATACTTGCTTTTGTAAACTATTTCATTAATCGGAAATGAGACCCTTCATAAGCTGACTGCCCTCGTGTTAGCAGCGGTGGTCTCCATCCAGGCAGTAGAATTACACCTACATCATCTGCATTTAGTGAATTTATCTCAATCAGCCTGTAATACCTTAACAATAAGGAAAAAATAAGGGTACTGGTAAAAGTACACTATTTTATAAACTGGCTAGTTATTTCATGGGTGTGTATCCTATCTCTCCAACTAGACTTCAGGAAAAGATCAATGAAAACATTGATTCAATGAATGAATGCATTCTGAGAATTCTTTTTATTTTTATTTAATATTTATTCATTTTTGAGAGACAGAGAGAGAGAGAGAGAGAGCCTGAGCGGGTGAGGAGCAGAGAGAGAAGGAGACACAGAATCCGAAGCAGGCTCCAGGCTCTGAGCTGTCAGCACAGAGCCCAATGCAGGGCTCGAACTCACAGACTGCAAGATCATGACCTGAGCTGAAGTCGGATGCTTGCTTAACCAACCGAGCCACCCAGGTGCCCCAAGAATTCTTTTTTTTTTAATGTTTCTTTATTTTGAGGAAGAGAGAGAGAGAGAACAGGGGAGGGGAAGAGAGAGAGGGAGAGAGAGAATCCCAAGCAGGCTCTGTGCTCTCAGTGCCGAGCCTGACACAGGGCTCGATCCCATAACCATGAGATCATGACCTGAGCCAAAATCAAGAGTCGGATGCTTACCTGAGCCACCCAGGTGCTGATACCTTCTGAGGGTTTTTGAGAAGTAGGACTGTGTGGGCTACGACGAACGCATGTCTCAGCTGCCTAAGAGTGTGAACAGGGCCGCCTGACCTCAGGGAGGAAGGAGCAGCCCTCAGGCTCCGTGAGCCCCTCCCACCATCCTTCCGTCAGCCCCCCAGAGTGGGGAGCAGAGACCAGGAGGGCTCCTAGGGCTCACTCGTGGTCACCAAACTGGAGGTGGCTCAGCCAGGGTTTGAACCTGGGGCTGTGCCACTTCAGAGCCTACTCTTAACCAGTCCTGGGTCAGAGCCCCAGTGGATCCCACAGTGGCCCTGAGAACCTGCTGGTGACTCTGACCAGACCAAGACGCTGACACAGACCTCAGGGTATTAATAGCCCCGGTCTGGGCTAGCCACCTCGTCCCCTCCTGAGGTCAGCCCGGGTCATGGGCCCCGTGCAGGGAGAGGGGCGTGAGAGGCCCGTGGAGAACTGAGCGAGCGTGCCCAGCTCCCTGCTGCCTGAGGGATCTGTGCCTGGAGGCCCTCCTGGTCCGCCCCAGGGGCTGCTTGGGAGTTGAACCCCACCCTTTTGGGCTTCTTGGCCAGAGGCCTTCATACCTCTGAGCCTCCGCCTCCTCATCTGTAAAATGGGGGTGGCATCGCATTTTCACAGAAAGGTTGATTACAGGGTGTGGATAGGCTAGAACACGTAGCTCAGTACATGGCCCGCTGCCCACAGACTCTGAACGTGTCTCCATGTGCTTCCGCCCGGGGTCCAGGGGGAGGCAGCCCAGGTCATCATCGCTGCACCCAAGAGGCTGGGATGCAACAGTCTGGACCCTCGTCTTCTGCAGCTGCGTGATCTGAATGGAAGGGTCTGGAAGAAGAATGCTTCACTCCCTTGCAGGGAGTCTGCAAGGCTCCCTGGACTGAGGGCTTCACACCAATCAGGGGTAGGTCCTTCTAAAGGGAGCACTCAGGGTCGCTTCCTAAGCCATAGGGCTGAGGGCTCCCTGTGGGGCAGGGACCCCGCTCAGCACTCAACAGACTTCATCTCACTGACCTCACCTCAGCCTTCAAGAGGGAGACGCCATTATTCCCATGTTACAGGTGGAGAAACCAAGGCCCAGAGAGGCCAAGCTACACAGCTAGTTGGTGGCAGATTTCAGGCCATCCCCCATTTGTCAGACTCTGGAGACCATGACTGATGCCCTGTGGCCAGAGAGCACTCACCGCCCTCTCCCCCGGGCAGCCTTACTGTCCTTGGGAGGCTCTGAACCTGGCGCCTGGAGACCGTGGGGGCCACAGCCTCCTGCGTCCATCCAGGTGGATGGACAGACCCCGGCTGCCCTGAGCTGTGAGAGCAGGCCTTCACTCCTGACCCTTCTGGCTACCCTCTATCAATGACTTTCCCTTTGAGCCCAGGCCCGGTCAGCCCTAAAAGAGCTGTGGAGACTTTGGGTTCCTAGAGTCACCCAGGTGGGGACAGAGAGGCCTGACTCAAACCCCAGATCCTCAGCTGGGCCCTCTCTTGTCCTTCTGCATTGTGCACCGGCCACACAAGCCCCCGAGACCTCATGTGGGGTAACCTGTCCTCCTGACATGATTCTCGAACCAAACCCAGGCCCACAGCTCTATAACCCTACCCCACACCTCTGCGCCTGCAGTCATTTCCATGTCATTCCGTGAGCCACCCCACATTGAGCTTCCCAGGGCCAGGGGCGGACCTGTCACTCGTGGCACGTGCCCCTCCAGTCTCGCCAGAGCTTGGATAACCACGGACGGGCTGCCCCAAGTTGCTCCCGTGCTCCCATCCTTCGAGAAACTCAGCAGCGGAGGCAGCCTCCGAAGGGCAGATCCATTACCAAGCCATCAATTAACCCTCCCTCTAATGGAAATCAGATCTTAGAGATTGCCATTTGATTGGACTCTTCATGCACCGAAGCCAAATTCAAGACTGATAGGAAAAAAATCAGGACTCAAACCCCAGCCTGCCAGCTTAATGAAATGCTGTCAGAGAGGGGAGGGGCTGGGCCCGGCCCCAACGGACCCAAGATGAGGCTGACCGTGACGTCGTTCCGTCTGCCTGGTGCCCAGAGAGGCCTCTGGCCCGGCCCCGCTGTCCGGCCTGCAGGACGGGGTCCAAGGGCCCAGGCCCGTGGGGAGGGCACGCCTGGCTCACGGGGGTCCTCGCTGCTCAGAAGGAACCTGGTAAGAGCTGGGGTTAGTTCAGGGCCCGCATCTGGGGACCTCTGGGCCGGGGCAGCTGGAGGACTACATTTCCCAGAGTCCCCCAGTCCCGGGGATGAGCCATTGGAAGATTTAAATAGCCCAGGCCCCAGGCAGCCAGGCCAAAGCTCGTCCACCTCCCCGGTGGCTCCATTGGCGCTGGCCCGCATCGGTGGGCTCCATTGGCTGCCTGGCTGGCACCGACGTCCCCGAGGAGCCCGGGGTGGCAGCTGGAGGTAAACAGCCATGTGCAGCCCTCCACTCTATATTTAACAGCTGCCGTGGAGAAGGCAGGGAGGCAGGGAGGGAGTGGTGGCGGGCTCCCCGGGCGGCTCCGGTCTTCGGTCTTCAGGGAGAAGGCCTCCCAGCCGGGCTGGCACTGGCCCTCACCCGGTGAGGCGTCACCATGCCAGCCTCCCAGAGCCGCGCCCGGGCCCGGGACCGCAACAACGTCCTCAACCGAGCCGAGTTCCTGTCCCTGAACCAGCCCCCCAAGGGGGCCCCGGAGCCCCGCAGCTCGGGCAGGAAGGGCCCGGGCCCCTCCGCACAGCCCCCACCCCCTGGCGAGGGGGCCCGCGAGAGGCGCCAGTCACAGCAGCTGCCCGAGGAGGACTGCATGCAGCTGAACCCCTCCTTCAAGGGCATCGCCTTCAACTCCCTGCTGGCCATTGACATCTGCATGTCCAAGCGGCTGGGGGTGTGTGCCGGCCGCGCCGCGTCCTGGGCCAGCGCCCGCTCCATGGTCAAGCTCATTGGCATCACGGGCCACGGCATCCCCTGGATCGGGGGTACCATCCTCTGCCTGGTGAAGAGCAGCACGCTGGCCGGCCAGGAGGTCCTCATGAACCTGCTTCTGGGTGAGTGTGCCCGCCGTCTGCCACCCACCCCGCCAGGCCCCCTGGGAGGGATCCCACACCACCCTGCCCCGGCCAGCACGAGGGGGGCCCCTCAGAAGCCGACTGACACTGGCTAATGAGGTTAGGCAGGAAGGGTGCCCCAGAAACAAGCAAACCTCCAGCCTGGGAAAGAGAGAACGGGGGATGCACAGACGGGGCCCCCCTCCAAAGCAGGGACCTCTAGAAGGTGGAGGCTCTGCGGAACCTCCAAGGAAGGGCTCAGCTCTTGGCAAAGTGCCCCGCTGCCCCAGAGGCGGCTTGAAGGGAGGGGGTGCTGGTGGCTGTGGCCTCGAGGGAGGCCGTCAAGAGTCTGGTGGGGGTCCTGGAGCCGGGGTCCTGGTAAGTGTCCTAGAGAAGGGGCAATTCCCATGCCATGGGTTGGGGTCCTTGAGTTTCCAGACTGCTTGCAGATGCAGACAGGCTGTGAGTTGCCCCCCTGCCCCCCGCCTCCCCCTGCTGTTGGTTCAGAGACCCTGCCTGCTGCCCAGGCCTGGGGTGCAGGAGGTCCAGTCCAGGGCTCCCGCCCACTTGTGGCCACCTAGAGTCCTTACCTGCTGCTTCCTAGGTGACTCGCTGGAGGAATGGGCCAGGTGAGCTGGTGCTGGTTTGTCACGTCTCTGCCACCAACATCTCTCCATTTGGCACTGCCCCTGTGCGGGGCACCAGAGGGGACCCATTCTCCTCCACTCGGAAGGCGACATCAGCCCTCATCCTGCCCACCTCCATGCACCTTCAGATCCCCCAGGTGCTGGGGGGAACCCCAGCTCGCACCCTCCATGCTGGGCCCCTGTCGGTCCCCTCCCCCCCACCCTCTTAGCATGGCCACCAATTTGGGTACAGGCGAGGGAGGTCTCAGGCCAAGCAGACCCTGACGGGGGAACCCAGCTCTGGAACAGGTGTAGGCTGGACCCCTGACAACTGTGGTCCCAGATAAAGGTGGAATAATGTGCACCTCACGGCTCAGGTCTCGGAGGGGCTGGGGCTGGACGCTCTGTGGGTGGGCTGCGGGGAGGAGGGAACGGGCAGGCGCACCCTCCATGCTTCCTGGTTCTGATCATTACATTGTTTACATTACTTGTTCTCCTGAATCAACAGTCGCGCGTGACTGGTGTGATTATCGCTCCCACTTTACAGGTTAGGAAATTGAGTTTCCTATAAATAGAGCAACCTGGCCAAGCCTTCAGAGCCAGAGATTTGCACCGGGTCTGCCTGACACCAGGCTTGTACTCTTTCCAGGCTCCCTGCCATGGGCTTCCGGGGGCAGAACCCTGTGCTCAGGATCCAAGGTTTCCTGGGGCTCTTACAGCCCCGGACAGAGCAGCCATGGCAGAAAACCATGTTGGGGGCTAGGTTGTCTGGTGTCTGAGGACAGGGGTGAGAAGGGACCCTCAAGCCTCCTCTCAGCCCTGCTCTCTAGACCCCGTCCACAGAGCCGCTTCCCTGGGTGATGTCGGAAGTGCTAAAGCTCTGTTTGTAATGTGTTTGGTGTTCACTGCATGGCCGGCATCACATAAAGCTTGCCTTCGCTTCGAAGCCTCTCACAGCCCCAGGAGGGAGACGCAGCGCTCTTCCCCTTATAAAGAGGAGGAAACTGAGGCACAGGCTGGTGGCTTGCCCACGGTGACGCAGCTAGTCCGAGACGGGGCGGGGAGCACTTCTGGCTCATCCCAGCAGCCAGCAGCTGTGGGCACAAAGGCATCTGCTTCAGAGGATGAAGATCAGGGATGCCTCCCTTCTTGAATAAGAATGACAGGTGTTCTTAAGTTTTAAAAAACATTGTTTACTGAGCTTCTTCGTGTATCAAACACGAAGCCACGAACGTCCTGTATTTCATAATCTAAAAGTAGTTTTAATGACTTAAATATTCATGTGCCCACTTTACAGATTAGTTAACTGAGGGGTCCAGGGACATGCCCATCCCACACAAGTGGTAGTGGTAGGCCCATGGGCCAAAGCCACGTCCTCCAGACGGCAAACCCTTTGCATCCCCACGCACTGTGAGCCTGCAGACTGTGGGTACCACCCGGCCAGTCCAGAAGTATAAATACAGCAAGGAGTGAAGGGTCTGGGGGGAGGTTTTCCACCTGCCCGCACCTTTGCTGATGTATCTGGGTGCCAAGAACACAGAGAAATAAAGGCCTGGCTGGAAGCAGCCTCCCACAGCAGGTGCTCAGAGCAGGCCGAGCACCCCATGAGCTCTGCTCGCCTTGTGGGGGTGCAGACCAAGCCCCTTGGTCCTGATCCCACAGCTCTGATCCAACCTGCCTGGGGGGCTGCCCACGCTGCTCTCCACCTGGGGAGAGCAGCCCACCCAAAGAGCACAAAGTGCAGAGTTCTGTCTGTCCTTCAGTCTTGGGGGGCGGAGGGGAGCTTTCAACCCTAGAGCACGGGCTCCAGGGTCAGCCTGGGCTTTGTCCAATCCTTCCCTGACCCTTTCTCTCTCTCTGAACTTGGTCAAGCCAGTTCCCAGCTCTGAGCCAGTTTGCTGCTCTGTACATGGGGCCCCAGGGAGGAAGCTGATGGGGCACCTGCGCAGTGGGAGCAGGGGAAGAGCCCTGTCTAACACCACCACCCAGTCCTGACCTCCCGCCCTGAGCACCAGGGCACCCAGCAAATTCCCAGGGGTGGTCTCTGGGCTGGGAGTGGAGGCCTCCACCTGTGTAGTTGGGACCTGAGCTCCCTGCGGCTCCAGAGGGGGACACGCAGGAGGCCTGGGAACTGAGGGTTCTAGGCATTCAGCCTGGGAGGAGTCCCCGCTGGGCCAGGAGGAAGTTCTCTGCTCTGCTCCCTCCCACTCCGTGTCCCCCCCACCCCAGGGCCCAGCCTGGAGGAAACACCAAAAGGGGTCTTAGCGGCTGGGAAAACCTTGGACTCGGAGTCGGTCGGACCTGGGTGCAAATCCTAGCCCTGCTATGGGAACTCAGACAAGTGACTTTGCCTCTCAGCCTCATTTTCCTCGTCTGTCAAATGGGTAGCCAGGACAGCTCACTGAGGAATCACACATAAGAATCGTGGCCCGTACTAAAGCAAGTTAATGCTTGTGCGGCTCTGCATGTCACCATCCATGCCCCATCACCATTGTCAAGAGCAATCCCGGGGTTCCCCCCAGGCTCCAGACACCTGTGAGATGACTCAGTCCCCTCCCTTGGCCCTCGCCTGCAGCACCAGGCTGAATGATCCCACAGGGAACTCACAGCAGGTGACCTAGGCCCATCCCAGCGCACCGAGCCCATCCAGTTTCTTGGCGGGCCTGTCTTCATCGGACCGTGGCTTCCGTGTCTTGTCGCCACGATCTATAAAAATGTCTTTATTGCGATCGTCCTGGTTATGAGAACCATATATTCTTCCCTTTCTGTATCATTTTTTATTGTGAAAAATACATACAGAATACCACACTTACCGTCTGAGCCATTTTTAAGTATACATTTCATGGCCATTAAGCACATTCACAACGTCATGCAACCGTCACCACTGTCCGTCTCCAGAATTTCTTCCTCTTCCCAAACTGAAGCCCAGTAAACCTTGACTCCCCACCCCCTCCCCCCAGCCCCTGGCACTCACCACTTACCTTCCTGTCTCTATGAACTTGGCTTCTCCAGGGACCTCATAAAAACAGAATCACACACCGCTGTCCTTCTGTGAGTGGCTTATTTCACTTTGCATAATGGCCTCCAAGTTCATGCATCCTGCACAGGCATCAGGAGTGGCTTCCTTTTCAAGGCTAAATAATACTCCACAGTGCGGCTGCCCCCCATTTTGTTTACCTATCATCCATCAGCGGACACTCGGCTCGCTTCTGCATCACAGCTCCCGCGAACGGAGCTGCCCTGAATGTGGGTGTGCAAGCCCCTGCCGTCGGTGCTTTGGGGGAACAACTCAGAGGGGGAGTCGGTAGATTAAATGGTGATTCCGGGTGTGATTTTGGAGGCACGCCCGCACTGCTGCCCGTGGCCGCTGCTCCATTTTACATTCCCACCAGCAAAACACAAGGGCTTCCTTTCTCCATGTCCTTTGCCTGCTGTTTTCTGGGTTTTGACAATAAGCGTCCTGGTGAGTGTGCAAAGTGGAATCTCGTGGCTTTGAGGTGCATTTTCCAGAAGGATTAGCAAGGCTGACCATCTTGCCATCATACGCTCTTCTCGTCAGAGAAACCTGAACATTACGGGGATGGTTGACCAAGAAAGCAAGGGCTTCCCTTACCCCCCTCCCCAGGAATAAGGTCCCCTGCGGCTTGGGTCACAGGCCTCTGGACGCATGTGACAGCCTAGCTCTGTGCACCTGCTAACGTATCGTAGGTTTCTCAAATGACCTCCTGCGGTGTTTTCCCAGCTTGGCCTCCTCCTCACAGGACCCGCGGAGCCGTGAACATGCCCTTTGGGATCGTGGCCTCAGCCCCACGGCCCTTTACCTCAAACTTCAAGGTGCAAAAACCAGAACTGGCCCCTCAGCCTTGCAGCAGCCCTACACCCCCTGCCCCACCCCTGCGCAGACCTTCCATATAACCTGTGACGTCATCTCTCCCTCACCGCTCACTGGGTCCTGCTCTCAGCCATGACCCCCGGCCCCTGCCACCTGGCTTGCAAAGCCTGTCCCTAATTGATGACTACCTAGGCTGACCGGCCTTCCCGTCTCGAGCTCTCCCTGGAGACGCTGGCCGCAGCTCTGCAGGGAGAGAACATTCCCTCGCCTCTCCCCAGCTTCACTTGTCATGTCTCCGAGCGGCTCAGTGAGACACCAGTCCCTCCCTCCAGGGGGCCCTCAGCCGCCCCAGACCAGGCACCGTCCCGACCCCTGCTTTTGCGGCCATGTGTGATGGGGCGGGCTGGTGTCTACACGGCCCGGCGCTCGGCTGAGGGAGCAGATGATACCCTGTGCCGTGGTTTTGGTTTCCTGGTGCCCTGACAGTCTTCGGAGGTGACTGCAGCCGGCCTTGGTATCTGGACTCTTCAGAGGAGAAAGCGGATCGTTCAGGCGGGGGGAGATAGAGCCAGGCCAGGCCCGGCATCGGCCTCCCCGGGGGTGCCCAGGGCTGGGGGCGTGGCTCTGGCTGAAGTCAGGGGCTGCCCAGGTCAGGAGAGGGGCCGGGCCTGTGCACATGCACGCACACACCCACGCACAGCACACTGCTCACACCGACAGCGGAGGACGCCCCCCACCCCGTGCCCCTCCCTCACAGCCAGGTCCTGCTGGAACCGTGCCCTGGTTTTTAAAATGACTTTGGTGTGCACGTGCTGAAATACACATGAAACTGACCGTTTTAACCATCTTTAAGTGCTGAAATTCAGAGGCGTTAAGTACATCCACACTGCCGGTAATTAGCACCCCCGCCCGCCTCCAGAACTTCTCCGTCTTCCCCACCTGAGACTCTGTCCCCACTTCAACGAGACCTCCTCATTCGCTCCCTTCACCCATCCCCCAGCCCTTGGTCACCACTATTTACTTTCTGTCTCTGTGGATTCGCCTATTCCAGGGAACCTCCTAAAGGTGCACTCATGCAATATTTGTCCTTTTGTAAAAATGACTGTTTAGAAACGTGCCCAGAGATGCCTGCTCGTGGTAAGCAAACAATTAAATGCAGAGTTACAAAAAGACAATAAAATCACCCTCATCTTCCTGCCCAGAGAGAAGTACTGTTAACCAGTCAGTGGAGTGCCTTCCAGACTTTGTCTCTGGGTATCGACACATTTGCATCTTGTTTTACGAGGACACATCACACTGTAAATCCTGTTTGGTACTTGTCCTTTTCCACTTAAAAAACCCCAGAGCGCGCCTCTGGCGGCTATAAATACACACCTGCCTCATCGTTGGCGGTGGCCCCAGCACGCCATCGTCTAGACTTGGCCATGATATGTCCCCTCCGTCTCTTACTCAAGGGCATCATGTTGGTGCGGTCTTCGGGGCTACGAAGACCGCGGACCACGGTGCACATCCCTAACGACTTCCCAAGGAGATCCTCTCCGGATGGAGGAGCTGGGTCAAGGAAGCCATGTGGTAACGACTTCTAAGTCTGAGGCCAAAGCCCTTCGGAAAGTTTAGACGGGTTGACGCTGCCCCAGCTCCTGGAGGAGCTGGAATGGGGGGAGAAGAGGCAGGGTTGACCCCCAGGCCCCCAGAGCTGGGACCCCTCCTCCCTACCCCAGTCACAGCCGCCTGGGCAGCCAACAAGGAGCCCCCCCACCCCCAGTCTGGCCCGGCTCTGCTCCCTGGTGAGTCCACAGCCTCCCCCTTCCTGCCTCCTGCCCAGCCTGACTCCCCAGTGCTGGAAAGCAGCTGAAGCGCCACAGGGCCCTTGAGAGGTCAGCTCAGCCATTCCTCTGCCGCCGGGCAGACACGGCACACAAGCGGCCAGCCACGGGCAGGCAGGAGGCCTCAGGAGTGACGAATTCCAAATCTCCCGTGACAGCAGCTCTTTCCTAAGAAAGCTCTGCCCGCTGCCTCGGCCCCGGTGACCCCCTGGCTCCTCAGGCAGCACAGCCCCTGGGGTCCCTGAGGTGGGGGAGGACAGGGGACCACGAGGGGCTGGGGGTGGAGACGGCTACACCCAGGGCGGTGAGTGAGGCGGAACCCCGGGTCCCAGGCGCCGTTTATGAAGCTCTTCCTGCGAGCAAGCGCCCCAGTGGCCTCCGGGGTTTTGTCAATGAGGGGAGGGAGGCTCCAGACGTGCCAAGGTCGTGCGCTCAGCAAGCAGCTGACCTTGAAGCTGGCCTCTGATTCTGGCCCAGGTGCGTGCGCAGCCACTGCCCTGCTTGCCTGTGGGGGTGGAGGCGCGGGGAGGCCAGGTGGCCTGCCCTGCTCGCACAGCCACCGTCCTGCCCCTCACCCCCAAGCGTCCTGCCAGACGACCTTCCCTGAGGGCCCCGCCCCCCTTGCCTCCTCTCCAAGTCCAGGAGGAATGTAGGTCAGGGACCTTGACAGCACCGCGCGATCGGAATTCACGGAGCCCTGAGTGATGGCACCATTTGCTTCTATTTCTAGGCCCTAGATTATGCGCTGACAGTGTCAGAATCACGGTCACAAGGAGGGCTGGCCGGGGTGCTGGAGGAGGGGAGAGCCGCCAGAGGGGTGGGGCGCTGGGCGGCGCAGGGAAGGCATCTCTGGCAGAGCTATCCTCTAAATCCCAGCACTGAACAGGTGCGGGGTGGGGAGCAGGAGACCGCCGACCCGTTGCGCCCCTAAAGGGACTCTGTATGACGAGGGCTTACTGCCCACGTGCCACCTCGGCCCACGGCACTCTGCCAGCCTGGCTCACCCGCCCCAGGCCCAGCCCCTGCCTGACCTACCCAAGGACCAGCCATGGCCAAGCACTGGAGGTCAAGGGAATGAATGAACAAGGCAGAGGCTGGGCCGGGCCGGCGGGACGGCCAGCAGCAAAGGGGTAGAGTCTCCACCTCATTATGGCCCCAGAGACAGAACCAGCCAGAAATAGCAGCAGATTCCCAAAGGCCCAGATGCAGGGCTTTTGAATTGTGGGACACAGGGACGCCTGGATGGCGGGGTCGCTTAAGCATCTGACTCTTGGTTTTAGCTCAGGTCATGATCTCACGGTTCACGGGTTCAGGCCCCACGTCAGACACCGCGGTGGCGGCGGCAAGGAGCCTGCTTGGGATTCCCTGTCTCCCTCTCTCTCTCTCTCTCTCTGCCCCTCCCCTGCTCACTCTGTCTCAAAAATAAATATCGAAATCATGGGACACAGGTATCCTCCAAGGCCTCTGTGGGGGAGCAGGGGAGGGTCCCTGAACCGAGCTCCTGAGCGTCACCACAGGGCTGCCTCTGTCCTCTGCTGCGCATACTGGGTCTTCGTATCCACTTTCAACGAGGAATAAAATGCGTTGCCCCTAAAAAGTGGGGAGGGTGTGGGTCTAACTCAGTCCTTGGCCTGTGGGCCCTGAGCACCCATGCGGAGAGCCGGGCATGCGGGGAGATTGGGGCACAAGCTGTTCCTGGCTTCAGCCACCAAATCTGAGCTGGGGACACCCAAAGGACAGCCTGGAGACGCCGACACCGCCCCTCCCTCCCGCCTTCCTCGTGCACACCCGCACCGGGGTTCACACTCGTCTGGGAAGGCGGGTTGTACACCAGCCGCGGCTTGCCAAGTGGTCATCCATCCTCGGGCTTTGGCTGAGAAACTTGGTCACCAGTTGGCCAGACGACTGTGCCTTCCAGTGGCTCGCGTCGTGTTTGGCTCCCTCTCAGGGCCCGATCCCGGTCCACATGAACCCCCTCCCAGTCCGCGCAGCCCATCCGACCCCAGGCTGCAGCTGGCCCCTGCCCAGAGCGCAGGGAAGGCGGGGCCCTGGATGCGCTGATTTCCCCTCCGGCGCTGGAGGTCTCGGAGTCGGTCAGGTAATGTCGACCCTGGGGGCGCCTCAGAGAAGGGAACCCTCTCCCTGACGCACCTGCTGGCCGCCAGATCAGGCAGCTGGGACTGAAGAGTTAATAAGGGCGAGGCCTGAAGGATGAGGGAGGATAAGTCAGCGCAGGGGGTAGGGGACCCTCCAGAATGGAGGCACCACGGGTATGAATACTCCAACCCCTAAGGCTTTGTCTTGTCCTCCGTAAAACGGGGGACAATGTAGTCTGACTGCTGCGGCAAACAGTGTATTGATTCTTCCGAAAGTTCCCACCTAGAGCTTCCGTGTGATGCCGCGTGCGCCCCCCGCAGGCCGTGCTCAGAAGCACCAGAAACAGGCTCAGCAAATACTTGTGCACAAGCATCCACAGCAGCCGGAAGGTGCAAGGAACATCCCCTGACAGGTGCACGGATACACAAACGGGGCCGGGCTGGGGGGGGGGGGGCGCCGACAGTGGAACATTATTCAGCCACAGGAATGAGGTTCAGATGCGCGCTGCGTGCACGGACCTCAAACACCCGATCCTGGGTGAAAGCAAGAGGCCACGTGCCTGAGTCCCTGCTTAGGAAATGCCCACAGGAGGCAAATCAGTAGAGACAGAAAACAGATTAGTGGCGGCCAGAGCCAGGGGGCCAGGGAGAGGGACAGGTTGCGTAATGGGTAGCAGACTTCCTTTTGGGGGTGACAGACGTGTTTTGGAACCAGGAAGAGGTGGTGGTTGCACAGTCCTATGAATGGTTTTTTTTAGTTTATTTTGAGAGTGAGAGAGAAGCATGGGTGGGGGAGGGGCCGAGGGGGACAAGGAGAGAGAATCCCAAGAAGGCTCCGCGCTGTCAGCGTAGAGCCCAACGCAGGGCCCGACCTCACAAACATGAGATCATGACCTGACCCCGGGCGCCCCGACCCTGTGAATGTATTGAATGCCACTGAACTGTACACTTGGGTGACGTGAATTTCACCTTCACTTCTGAAAAACTAGGATAGTCCTGCGCTGCTCCCAGCACTCAGGGGCGTCAGTGAGGTCCTTCCAGAAGAATCACCAGCAAGGGTGGAGGGTCGGGGCCGAGGCCCTCCGCAGGGGCCCGTGATGACCCTGATGACCCACTCTGTCCTGCTGGTACCTTTCCTGAGCACCGTGAATAAACTGGGTCCAGACCGTCTCCGCGCAGGTGTGGCATCCGGGCGGAGAGACCAGAGTAATGTTGGGAAGTGTGTGATGTGCCAAGGGTCCTGGTAAACAGGCGGCCAGGAAGGCCGCTGTGCCGACGGGAGGGACGGCGAGAGCCAAGTGGACCCCCCCCCAGGGCAGGGCGTTCAGGTACAGCACAAGCAAAGGCCCTGAGGTAGAAACGCGCCCGGGGGTCAGCGTGGCTGGAATGAAGACAGCCAGGCGGGGTGGGGGTGCCGAGGTGTGAGGGGCGCTGACGGTCCCTCGGGGCCTCTCCCTCTCGCCCACAGCCCTGCTCCTGGACATCATGACGGTGGCCGGCGTGCAGAAGCTCATCAAGCGTCGCGGGCCGTTCGAGACGAACCCCAGCCTCCTGGACTACCTCACCATGGACGTGTACGCCTTCCCCGCCGGGCACGCCAGCCGCGCAGCCATGGTGTCCAAGTTCTTCCTCAGCCACCTGGTGCTGGCCGTGCCCCTGCGCGTCCTGCTGGTGCTCTGGGCCTTCTGCGTGGGGCTGTCGCGGGTGATGATCGGGCGCCACCACATCACGGACGTCATCTCGGGCTTCATCATCGGCTACTTCCAGTTCCGCCTGGTGGAGCTGGTCTGGATGTCCTCCAACACCTGCCAGATGCTCATCTCCGCCTGGTGACCACCTGTGGGGTGCCGGGACCCGAGAGAGGGGACAGGCCGGCAGCCTCCTTGCCCCCATCGCGGCTGGAGGCCGGTGGCCTCGGCCAGGCTGCCCGGAGGCTCGGTGTGGCCGGCAGGGGCGGGTGCCCTCCGCTCCTTGGCCTGGACAGCGCGGGCCCTCTCTGGGTGGGCCGGGGGGCCCAGGGGATGGCCACGCTTTACTCCCGCCACGCGAGGACTGAAGGTGCCAGGCCTGGGGCCGAGTCTTGTCCTGTCCCGTCGTTGTCACGACTGCTGAGTGCTTGGCTGTGCCCACCGAGCCACAGCACGATGCCTGGCAAAATGCCCCTCTCCCCCACCTCCCAGCACAGGTGCCACTGCCGTTAACTATCATCAATAGCTTAGGGCAGCACTTTCCGGAAGGCAGCGCCCTGCAGGACGCCAGCCTGCAAGACGCTTCGGCAAAAAGAAAAGGGTTTTGTGGTCAAATACACTTGGGGAATGCTGCATACTCTGCCCCCATGCTGGACATTCATGAGCACCATTGTTGTCTTAAAGGCTCTGACAAGTCCTGTAGAAATGCTTCCTGTCACACACAGTTTAACTCTGTGTTTCCTCAACTTATTTGACCACAGACCCCTTTTCTCGAAGATCAGCTACTAACCCCCAAAGAACCACCATCTCCTCAAGCACGTTTTGGGAGAGGCTGCCCGGGAGCCGGAGGGCGTGAGGTGTGCGTGGTGAGGAGGCCCTGTGTCGTGCCGCCTGCGCAGAGCCCGCGGCCACGGGCATCGGTGCCGCTTTGGCCCCCAGGGGCCGGATTCCGTGTGACCTGATAGGTCGTTTCCAAATACCCACTATGGATGTGCATTTCATGTGACAATACAGGCAATCCGCAGCGGACCCTCTCCGCTCTCTTCTTGTGTGGTGCGAGTTTCCAGGCTGGGCGGGGGCCGGGAGGGAGGCGTCCTCAGCCCCAGATGGGCCGTGGTGTCAGGTGGTCAGAGGTTAACGGGCTCCTAGATTTTTCCAGGCTGGTGGGTCACTCTCCCTGAGGTCACGATGTAGGGGCTCTAGTTCACAAACTGCGAGATCATGACCTGAGCTGAGATCAAGAGTCAGACACGTAACCAACTGAGCCAGCCAGGCGCCCCCATTTTAACTTACATCTTAATCATGTCTGCAAAGACTGGATTTCTGGATACGGTCACATTCATAAGCAGCGCATCCTTTGGGGCCCACAATTCGACCCGTGGCACCTGCGATCCTTTGGGGGACACAACCACCTTCCTCTCTCAGCCAGGCCATGGGGACGGGGCAGCACGCTCCCGTCTGCAGAGGGGCCCAGGGCCGGTGGGTCTCCAGACCCAGAGTGCTCCACAGGCCTAGCCTCAGGCCTGACGAACCTCTCCTCCCCTCCCGCTGCAGGGAACCCGCATCCACCCCCTCCACCCCTGCCCGGGACATTGCCCCGGCAGACGGGACCCTCCCTCCCTCCCCCATCCGCCCTGCTGAGGCCCGGGCTTCTCTCTTGAGCCTCCAGTGTTCCCTGCGCTGCTGGGGGCGTGGGGCATTTGCACCTTGTCTTCCCCCGAAAGGGCTCTGGGTCACCCAACTGGCCGGGCCACCACGAGTAAAACCCCCGACTTGCAATCCGGAACATTGTCTGCTTCCGGGTCTTTAACATCCATTCTGCACATTTCCACAGACGCTTCTAGGTGGTCAGTTTATGAGATGCCGAGAGGAAGGGGTGAGGCTGTCTTCCTTCTCGCCTCGCCCCTACCCTGGGACTCTCATCCACAGTGGTCCTGCTCCAGCTTCGGGCTGGGGATGGGCTGCTGCCCTCCGAGGCCCACATCTCCAGCAGGGACACAAGTCCCCAACGGCTCTGTCTCTGCAGGGGGTGGGTGGTGGTCTCTGGGGGATTGCTGCCCTCGGCAGCCCCCCCTAAGGCTTGGGGGGCGTGGCTGGTGGCATCCCGAGTGCCTAACAGATGGTTAGGAGGAAAGGCATCCTGGGAAGCCTCGTCTGGGAGGCACACCCTGTGGTGTGTCAGTTACACTGGGCGCTGAGACCCAGGCTCAGGCCAGTGCCTGCACTTCCCGGCAGTGGTGACATCCCATCTCCAAGCCCTCTGGTCCTGATCAGTCAGACACGGATGCCAGTGATCCCCGTGAGGGCACGTGAGACCCAGGGGTGCCCTCCACATGGGGGCCTGGCCTAAGGTCTGTGCTTCAGGAGTGTCACCCTCTTGCACAGAGCCCACAAGAGCAGAGCGGGGGAGGGGGCGGGAGTCGGTTGCGGTTCCTCTGGGACATGCCATCGCCCCACTGTTCCTGGGGAGGGGCTGGGAGAGGGGACGTGGGCGAGCAGGGGAGGCTCGGGGACAGCTTCCAGAAAGTACGGGCATGGTGTCCCGCGGGGACAGCGAATTGCTCCTGTGACCGAAGCCAGTAACTGCTCTCTCTCTCTCTCTTTTTTTTAACGGTGAATTTAAGACGTAAGCTTTGAACAGTAAACCAAGCCTGCGGGCCCAGATAAACCCCAGGGGCCAAGACGCGGTAGCCTTTTCTAAATATTGCTGGACTGGACTGGATAAAGATTTTGTTAAGGATCGTTGCCTCTCCATCCATGAGGGACGTTTGCGCTGTTATTTCCTTGATTTGTCGTGTCCGCTTGCGCCGTCAGGGTGAGGCTGACCTAATCTATTCCTCTGAGAGTCGGTGCAGAACTGACATGATTTCGTCTTCCCCCTCAGATCTCAGGCCTCTCCTTCGTTCCTGATGTATCTGGAACCACCTGTCAGTGGAGATGATATTCAATTCAGAACTGACTTGGGGAGAGGAGGGGACTTAGACCCATTTTATAGGCAAGAAGACTGAGGCTCAGAGAGGGAACGTCACTTCCCCAAAGTCACTCAGCTGGGATGTGGCAGAGCCGGGATTGGAGCCCAGGCCCAGACACTCTCAAGGCAGGAGAACCCTCTAGAAAACAGAAGCGTGAGGCCAAAGTGGCAGGCCAACAGGTGGGCTGGCTTTTTTTATTATTATTATTTGTTGAAGTATAGTTGATGCACGGTATTATATTAGCTTTGGGCATATCACTTTTTTATTTAATTTTTTTTGAGAGAGAGCGAGAGCACACACCGGAGAGCAGGGGGAGAATCTAAAGCAGGCTCCACGACCAGTGAGGAGCCCGACGTGGGGCTTGACCCCACGACTGTGAGATCATGACCTGAGTTGAAATCAAGGGTCAGACACTTATCCGACTGAGCCACCCCAGGTGCCCCAACCACTTAAACAAAACAAAACAAAACAAAGTCAACTCCCCCTGCACCGGAGGGACGCCTATGTCGTCTGACTTCAGGCTGATGTCAGCTAGGGCAGGATCATACCTCAGGAGCTGTCAACATGACCCCTCCCCCGCCTCCCGCCATCAGCGGGACCCAGACCCCAGGCCTTTCCCTCTGCTCCTCCGGGAGCTCGTCCTGGATTAACCCAGGGCCTGCCCGCCTCCAGGTCACTGTCTTCCCGTCCCATCCACCCAGCGCCACCCCCTCCCTGCCCCGCTGCCATGGCTGATGCAGTCCCTTCCCAGAGTACGAAAGAACGGGAATCCAGAGACCCAGCAAGAACCATGACCGTGGACGCCTGCAAAGGACCGTACAACAGACAAAACGCAGGAACGTGTGGCTTGTCCCTGATTCTGCTGTGACCAAGGGGTCCTAGGGAGTGTAGACACCAGGGCCGAAGCATATTGGGTGGGATCTGGGCAGAGTCTCTTTCAAGGAGAAGGTGGCCACCCCTGGCCCTCAGGGGCTCCTGGCACCTTGAGAAGAGGCGAGGCAGAGGCCTGAGGACATGTCCCTTCAAGGTGGCCCGGCCCCCCAAGCTGTAGGCCACAGCTTCACCCACCTGGGTTTCCTCGATAAAAGTCACTTGGTTGGAGGGCTGACGGGGGAGTGGGGGCCGAGCTGGGCTGGGCAGAGCGGTGTTGAGGAAGGAGTACACACGTGGGAGTCAGACAGATCCGGCTTCAAATCCTGGCCCTGACAAATCACTGAGCCCTCTGAGCCTCAGTTTTCCCCCTCTGTAAAATGGGGGTGAGGCTTGCCGGGCACAGAGTGAACATCAGGGCAGAACAGCCAGCGGAGGCCTGGGGAGGAAAGACTGAGCCGCCTGGGCCGCCATGCCCCTGGGGAGGACCACGCATGCTCCCCGGGCACTCGGGGACAGGACAGGGAGTGGGGGGGAGGCACGTGCCCGCGTCATGGGGGGGCAGTGAGGGCCGGCCCCAGGCACGGCTTGTCCGGACCCCCGTGTGGGCGTGCGCAGGGCCGGGCCGGGAGTTGGGGGGGGGGGTCTGTTTTCCGTCCTGCGAAGGCGGTTTTTCTGGAAGCCCTCACAGCATCATCGGAGACGTCCGTACCCATCAGCGTGGCCAGGAAGTGCGGGGAGTCCCACCTAATCCCCGGCTCCGTCTCCGTGGCAGCCGCAGAGCTTCAGGGAGTCTGTGCCCCTGGTCGCTGTGGTTCAAGTCCCAGGAGAGGGGCGAGCCCCACTCCAGCCCCAGAAAAGGGACAAAACAGCTGTTCCATCTGGTGAGGACAAATTGGGGACGGGGGACAGAGAGACAAAGCGGGGTGCGAGGACCAGACGCCTGGGAGGGGCGGGGCGGGGGGCGGGGCCTGCGGCAGGGGCTCAGACACTTGGCTGGCTCCAGGCAGTGCCCTCGTAGGTGAAACGTGCCGATGCACCTGCTCTGCCCTGGGGACGGGCTGCGCCTCCAAGTCCAAGTTCACGGGTGAGAGAGGCCGCTGGGAGCCGGCATCTTGGGGACAAGCAGTGGGCGGTGGACCCTTGAGGAAGGCCGGAGCGTTGGTCTCATCCCCGTTATAGTGAGGAGCTCGGCGCCCCAGATGCGGCCACCCCACCCTGGATAGAGGTGGCCCTGGAACATGTCCGTCCTGGTGGTGCTTCCGTGCGCTCACGCGGGCACAGAGACTCAGGCACATAGGTGCCGGCCGGGGTCGCAACTCACACCCGCGCAACCTCGGGACCCGCCACGCTCTCCCGACTCATGAGTCAGAGAGAAACGGGAAAGGCCGCTCCTACGGTCGGTGTTACATTCAAACTCAGGTTACCCTTGTGGCTTTCTTTTACTATGAGGAGGGTACGCATTCGTGCTGGGGGGGGGGGACAGGGGAGTCAGGCTCAAAGAAAATAGTCCTTCAGCTCATCTGGTGTCACGGTGCCTTTAGACAGCCCTTAACCACAGGCGCCTTGTGCCATCCACCTAAATCTCACACGCTCACCCACACTCACGTGCACTCACTCTCACACGGGGACGCACGCGTGCACACTCACACACTCATGCACTCACACACTCACGCACACACACACACTCACATGTGCACTCACTCACACCCACACTCACTCACACTCTCACACACTCACGTGCACTCACACTTACGCACATGCACACATGCACTCACACTCACACGGGCACCCACGCTCACACTCACACACACGCACACTCATGCACTCACACACTCACGCACACTTCAAACTGAGCGGAATGACACCTATTGCTTTTACAATCTGCTCGTTCGTTTCCGGGGACGTCCCGGCCGCACTTCTGCATCAGGTGCGTCTCCGGACGCTCTCACGGGACCCGCCTCGCCCTCAGCTGGACACATGCTGTATTCGCCTTCTTTTCATTAACTTTTTTCATTTTAATTCCAGTATAGTTCACATGCATCCATTTTCTTTCCTTTTTAATGTTTATTTATCATTGACGGTGGGGGGGGAGGGGGGAGCCCGGGAGGGGTAGAGCGAGAGGGAGACAGAATCTGAAGCGGGCTCCAGGCTCTGAGCTAGCTGTCAGCACAGAGCCCGACGTGGGGTTCGAACCCACGAACATGAGATCATGACCTGAGCCGAAGCCGGACGTTTAGCCGACTGGGCCCCCCAGGCGCGTGCCATGCATCGATTTTCTTAGCCAGGCGTCTCTGAGTAGATGCTGATTTATTGGGTTCCTGGAGGTTTGTCGCTGCTGTAGACCACATTCCCGTGAAAACTTGCTTCCTCGTCCTGCGCATCTGTGATCTTCTCACAGGACGTTCCCAGAGGTGGGAAGGAGAGCGGAAGCCTCATCGTGGGCACGGGGGGGGGGGGGGGGGGGGGGGGGGGGGGGGGGGGGGGGGGGGGGGGGGGGGGGGGGGGGGGGGGGGGGGGGGGGGGGGGGGGGGGGGGGGGGGAGCCTCCGAGCCAGGCGGCTGCAACCTGAGACCCCGCTTTTCCACTCCCCAGAGGGGTCATTGGCATTGCAGAGCTGCAGATAAATCAAGGGTGACAATGACAGTCCCCACTGCCCAAGGATCTGGGGAGGAACTGATGACGCAAGCAGCGTGCTGTGGCAGACAGAATAACGGCCCAGGGACGCCCCTGTCCCAGTGCCCAGAACCCGACATTGGGTGGCACGGGGAGTTAAGGAGGAATCGAGTTTTCGAACCAGCTGTACTGCACTAGGGAGCGTAAGCTGGCTTCCGCAGGTGAGCTCAGTGCAGTCACATTAGAAGTGGAAGGAGCCGGAAGGAAGGGCGGAGCGTGCAACGTGAGGGCTCGGCCTGCGGCCTGGAAGCCAGGGAATGGGCCTCTGGAAGCCGGGAAAGGCGAGGAAACCTTCCCTCCCCAGGAGCCTCCAGAAGGAACCAGACCTGCCACACCTTGGTCTTAGCCCCCGGAGGCCGTGGACTTCTGACCTCTGGGTGGTAAGATGATAAACTGGTGTGACTTTAAGCTGCTGAGCGCGAGGTGCTGTGGGATGACAGTGACGGGGACCCCGCCCCCCCTGCCTCACTCGGCGCCCCGCGCCCCACCTGCTGCCCAGGCCATTGGCCTCACTGGCCCTGTCCCAGAACCAAAGCCAACCATCAAATCTAAAGTCTCTGCAAGCACCCAGCCCAGCAGCCCCTTCACAAATGGGGAACTGAGGCCCCGTGAGGCTGTCAGGGCCCCCCAGGTGCCCGAGGTGTTATGCAGCTGCCCCTGACTCCGTCCCCAGGCTCCTGGCTCCAGGCCATGGGGGGTACGCCCCCCCCCCCCGCGGGAGGGCAGAGCAGCAGGGGGCCTGAACTCACCCCTTCCTGGGCTGAGCGCTCTGAACAGTCAGGCTCCCCTCTGTGGTGTCCCCGTCCTTTTCCAAAGCTGCTGGTGGCCCGGATGGAAGGCGTCCCCCCAACCTGGAACTTTGGCCTCCCTTAGAGTTGTAACTTGTCAAAACCAAGGGCATGAACTTGGGGTTTCTGAAGACCCCCAACAGCTGCTGCCTGGCGATGGGCGGGGCTGGGAGTGGAAGGAGGCGTCTCCCGGAAACACATTGGCGTGGGCGTCAGGGGTTGAACTGCGTCCCCTGCCCCCAAACAAAGACACCGAAGTCCTCACCCCCTCGTACCTCAGGACATGACTGTGTTTGAAGCCAGGGCCTTAACGATGCGACTGAGTGAAAAAGAGGTCGCCAGGGCGGGCCCTGATCGGGTAGGCCGGTGCCGGACAAGAAGAGGAAGTTTGGACGCGGACGTGCCAAAGGAAGACCATGTGAAGACGCAGGAAGAGATGGGGTCTGGCACCAAGGAGGAGAGGCTTTGACCTTGGACGTGCAGCCTCAAGAACAGTGAGGGAATACGTTTCTGTTGGTTCAGCCCCACCCCCACCACCGATCTGTGGCCCCTGTCGTAAGGCAGCCCCGGGGCACTAATGCAGCGACTTTATCAGGCCGGCCAGCTCTCACCTATCAGCACGGCTGACAGCAAGGCTCAGGGGAGACGGAGGCTCCACGCCCTGCCAGGGCGGGTGTGGAGTTCGGGGCCCTGCTCCGGGAGGGGCCGAGATACTTCTGGGCAGCCTCGGAAGAGCACTGTGCAGGGAGCCGCCCTGGAGGCAGAGTGTGCTGAGCCCCTGCCCCAGGGAAGCCACGCGAGACGTCCCATGTCCCCAGCCCCTTCCCGGCCTGGGGAAAACTCCAGAAGGGGCAAGCGAGGGACATCGGGAGTCAGGAGAACGCAGGCCTGCCGGATCAGCGGCCATCTGGCTGCAGGAAGAAACGGAACATCTGGCCATTAGAGCGTTTATGTAACCCACGTGTGAACACACGTGTCCGGGCGCAGGCCATGCCCGGGCCGCGCTCCCCCCCCACCCCTGGCTTTGCCCCGAGTGCAAAATGGGCCTCATTGTAAGAGGGCCCCCGACAGGGGGATGCCGGGCCTCGGTGCCCGGCGTGAGGTCAGAGCCCCGCCAGCCCTCCCCAGGCCCCACGGAGCCAGTGCACATGGGCACATGTGTGCACACGTTGTCCTGGCCGGGCGGCCCCGGCTTCCTCCCCTGTCAGGTGACACGCGGGCAATCTCTAAGCTGGCCTGTTCTGCACACACACAGCAAACGGAACCCACACAGGCTTGCACACCGTGACACCCGCATTCTGATGGTGCCTGGCCTGTGTTTAGGCACCAGTGCACACGCTCATGCACGTGCACATATTTCTATGCATAGGCTTGCCAGGCTTAGCAGATAAAAACCTAGGATTTGAGGAGCGCCTGGGCGGCTCAGTCGATTAAGCGTCTGACTCTTGGTTTGAGCTCGGGTCATGTTCTCGTGGTTGGTGGGTTCGAGCCCCGCATTGGGCTCTGCGCTGACGGCAAGGACCTTGCTTTGGGATCCTCTCTCTGGCCCTCTCCTGCTTGTGCTCGCTCGCTCTCTCTCTCAAAATAAATAAACTTTAAAAAATGCAACACTCCTTATGTAAAAGAAATACGTACATAGGATGCAATATTTGGAACACACGAATACTAAAAACTGTTCATTTATCCAAAGTTCAAATTCGTCTGGGTGTCCTATATGTTATCTGGCAGTCCTGATGTGTATAGGTTTGTGCGCGTGCGCATGCACACACACAGGCGCTCATGCAGGCGGTGGGGTCCCCAGGCCCAGCCAAGGACATGCCACCTCCTCTCCCCAGCAGAATTTCCAAGACCTTCCTGAGTCCGGAAATTGGACCCACCGCTGCCCTGCCCCACCCCCACCTCGCCCGGGTCCTGAGGTCGATAGCCTGGCCCCAGCGTGGGTTGCTGGTGGGAAGGGAGCACTTCCAGCCAGAGCGCAGGGCTTGCTGGGACCCCGAGAAAACACCCGTCGCCAACAGCCCAGCTGTGAGTCTGGCTGGGCCGGCCAAGCCCTGGGAAGGACCCCGCCCTGAGCCGCAGCTTGGGCCTGGCCCCAAGGAGGAGAGAGGTCCGGTCTGGGTCAGAGACGCAATCTGAGCCCCCAGAGGACCAGCGTGGCCTCTTCTCCATCCGGTGCTGCGCCCCCTGGTGGCAGAGAGTCAGCACGCGGGGGTCTCGAATCCCTCCTTCCCTGGCCCCCATCCTTGAGGGAAGGGTGTGTAGGGACAGTAGTGGGCAAGGTCCCAGAAGGACCTTGATGCAGAGGGGAGAGTCCCGGGAGGGGGGGCGGACCCAGACCTGCCCCTCCCCATGTGACCTGGGCGGCCGCCCACCCCCACCCCCCTTTATAAGAGAGGGAGTCTGGTCCCCAGCCCCCGGCCAGCGGGTGTGCCAGTTTCCTGAGAGCCTCCCCTAGATCGCGGTGAGTTTAAGAAAGCACATCTTTCCCTGGTTAGCCTGTTTTTTTGGTTACATAAGAATGCATTTTCATTATTTAAAAATGAGTTCACGCAGCAAAGCCAAAAGCAAACATTTTTTGGTTATTCCTCGGAGACGGTTTTGTATGCCTTCATAAAAATATAGCTGTATTTTGACAGGAAAGCAACTGCACACTATAGTTTTGTGACCTACTTTTTTCATTTACTAACATATTGTGAATATCTTCCCGCATCAATCATTAAACATCTACCTCTTGACTCCTAGCAGCCTCGAGGTGAGTTTTTATACAGAAGAGCCACATAGGGGCGCCTGGGGGGCTCAGTCAGTGGAGCCTCCGACTCCGGCTCAGGTCATGATCTCGCAGCTTGTGAGTTCGAGCCCGTGTCGGGCTCTGTGCTGTCAGATCAGAGCCTGGAGCCTGCTTCGGATTCTGTGTCTCCCCCTCTCTCTGCCCCTCCCATGATCATGCTCTGTCTCGCTCTGTCTCTCGATGATAAATAAATATTAAAAATAAAATAAAAGGTTTTTGCTGAGGGGCGCCTAAGTGGCTCAGTTGGTTAAGCATTCAGCTCCTGAAATTGGCTCAGATCACGACCTCGTGGTCCGTGAGCTGGAGCCCTGTGCCAGGCTCCCCACTGAAGTACGGAGCCTGCTTGGGGTTCTCGCCGTCTCTGTCTCTAAATAAATAAGTAAACATCTGTCTTTATGTGTTTGGTGGGGCGCCCGGGTGGCACTTGGCTTCGGCTCAGGTTATGATCCCAGGGTCGTGGGATCAAGCCCCTCACTGGGCTCCACTCTGAGCATGGAGCCTGCTTCGTATTCTCTCTCTCCCTCCTTCTGCCCCCTCGCTCCCACTCGCACTCGGTCCACAAAATAAAATAAAAAATTTACAGGATCTTGATGAGTGTTACCAAATGGATCCATAGAGAAGTTGTCTAGTAGGATAAAAGAACTATACCAAAATGGGCCCAAAAGTAGAACATTCGACTATAACCATTAAAGAGGATCAGAGAATTAAATATTCCTTTATTCAAAGACTGTGTGAAGGAATAACACAATGACGGGTGAACCTACCACGTCTGTAAGGGGCAGACCCTTCGCATAGTATGCAAAATTCACCGAGAACAGAGAAGGAGGGGCTCTCTCTTCTAGAACAGTCTATCTGGATAACTAAGCCAGACAGGAACAGGACAAGAAAGGAAAATGATAGACACGTTTCACTCATGAATATAAAGGTAAAGCATCAAACAAATACAATAAATGCATTTGGTGAATACAACATTGTCTAAAAAATGCGTAATACAGGGGTACCTGGGTGGCTCAGTTGAGCATTCGACGGAAAAAACTACAGGATCATCCATGGATGCTGAAGGAATATTTGTAAAAGTTTGGCATAAATGCATGGTCGGGGCTGGGGGTTTCCTTGGGGGGAGCGTTAACAGCATCGCCTCTGAGGTTAGAAACAGGAACATTCAGGGCACCTGGGGGCTCAGTCGGTTTTAGTGTCAGGGCGTGATCTCACGGTTCTCGAGTTCGAGCCCCATGTCGGGCTCGCTGATGTCAGCACAGAGCCCGCTTCGGGTCTTCTGTCCCTCTCAGCCCCTCCCCAGCTTGTGCTCTCAAAAATAAGTAAAACATTTTAAAAAAGCAAAACAAGAAATGTTTTGTGTACTATTATTGCTGCTTCTCTCCTCAGAGTACTGTGGTTAAAGACACCCAGGGTGCAGGGCTTTGCAAAGACACCCTGCAAATTCCTACAAAGACGGAACGTTTTCTCACCAGCTTCACTGTTGGATTTGTTCTTTGCCAGTTGCCTGTCCAGGTCGCCGGCCCTTCCCTGTTCAGGAGCCTGCAGTGTGCCGAGACCCTCCCCTGGGCACATCAGCAGCGGGGTCGTGCTGCCCGACAGAAGTAACACGCCTGGGGCGCCTGGGGGCTCAGTCGGTTAAGCATCCAACTGCAGCTCAGGTCATGATCTCACGGTTCGAGTCGGGCTCTGTGCTGACAGCTCAGAGCCTGGAGCCTGCTTCAGATTCCATGTCTCCCTCTCTCTCTGACCCTCCCCCACTCATGCTCTGTCTCTCTCTCTCTGTCTCAGTAATAAACATAAAGTAAAAAGGTCCCAGAGGCAGGTGGCCTCTCTTAGGACGACAGGAATCAGAGACCACCTGCAGAGGTTTCAGTGTCATTGGCCTGGGGTGTGGTCTCCAGGGTGATTTTTTTTCAGGCTTGCCAGGTGATTCCGGTACAACCGGCACCCTTGACCTCCAGGACCCTCAGCTGGAGAAGTCAATGGCGTCCAGCTGGGGGGTGGGGGGCAGGCCTCTGCACCTTCAGCAAGAGTGATTCCTCACCCAGGCTGATTCAGGAAGGCCCAGGCACCTGTTTCTACCGTCCCCGCCGCCGATGACAAGCAGGAGAGCCTCACCCCCGGAAACTGGTTTGTGTTTACTCTGTTCGCACAAGTCGTGCTGCTGCCAGGGCCGCCGGGCGGTAACTCAGTGGTGTTCCCACCTGGGCGTGAACCCGAACCGGGCTCTGGGCCCTCGGGCCGGGCCGCAGCACCAGCTGCCCCCCAGGCTCCACACGACTTCAGGCGCGTCTGCGGTCCGCTCGGAGCCTCAGTCCGGGCGCCTCTAACTTGAGACGAATGGGGTTGTTTGGAGACTTAGCTGTGCCGGCTCGGGTGGGTGAGTAGACGGAGTCTCGGTCTACAGCGGGTTGGGGCTGGGCTTCTGTCACTTGTAACCAATGGGGACGGGAGGCGGGGGGAGGGGGGCGGTCAGGGAAGTGAAGGGCGTGCGCTTTAACCGGGTGGGGCGGAGCAGGCTCGCTGGAGGCGGGACCACTCCTCGGTCCGCCACGCCCACCCAGTCAGCCCCTCCCCCTTTCTCCAAGCCTCGGGACCCCAGGCCAGCTTAACAGTTGCTTGTGTGGGTAAAACCTACCAAATACACCACCGCCGACAGTTAGCCAAACCTCGGAGCTGCCTGCCGGTGTCCTTCCTCGCTAGGCCCACAGGGAGCAGGTCCCAAAATCCCTGTGCCGACCTGGGTTTCTTGACATTTGTACGCTACCAGGCCTCCTTAGTGTTTGCGTGCCTTCTCTCTGGTCCTACCTGCTTTTCGTGAATCGGTATCATTTGCCGCTTAATTCTTATATTTAAGGTATATTTGGGGCGCCTGGGTAGCTCAGTAGGTTAAGCCTCCGACTTCCAATCAGGTCATGATCTCGTGTTCGTAGGTTCGAGCCCCGCATCAGGCTCTGTGCTGACCGCTCAGAGCCTGGAGCCTCTTCAGATTCTGTGTCTCCTTCTCTTTCTGGCCCTCCCTCTCTCATGATCTGTCTCTCTCTGTATCAAAAATAAATAAAACATTAAAAAATTTTTTAAGATATATTAGACTTTTTTTTCTTAATGTTTATTTCTCTGTGAGAGATGGGGGGAGGGGGAAGAGACAGAGAACCTAAAGCCGGCTACGCATCATCAGCGCAGAGCCCGATGCAGGGTTCGAACCCACAAACAGTGAAGTCATGACCTGAGCCAAAACCAAGAGTCGGTCGCTTAACCGACTGAGCCGCCCTGGGGCGCACCCCCCCTTTTAAGTGATCTCTACACCCAATGTGGGGCTCAGCTCACAACCTCAAGATCAAAAGTTGCACTGCCCAGGTGCCCCCCTGCTTGTCCCTTTTTGAATTGAATATTGAGGTTTTTTTCCTTTCCACTTTACTCTCTCTTGGATTTGAAATACATGCTATTTCTGTTGCTTTATTCACCACTGCCCGAATGTTAGCACGCGCGGTCGGCCTGCAGCCTGAACCCCAAACGCCTTCTCCTTCCCAAACAGCTGAGGCTCTGCAGCTTCAGGCCGCCCCCCTCTGGTTTATACGGCTGTCCAGTAAGTCCGAGTGTTTCTCTGTTGAAGCCCCAGAGGAGGGGCGCCTGGGGGGCTCAGTCAGTTCAGAGTCCGACTTCGGCTCAGGTCATGATCTCACGTTCCTGGGTTCAAGTCCCGAGTCGGGCTCTGTGCTGACATGTTTATTTTCATTTACCTACACTGTTAGGGCTTTACTTCCTCGTCCTGCCTGGATCTTCAGGCCCCGATTCTCTTTTTCCTCCAGTGTTTCCTCATGTGCGTTCAGCCGTGGATGGGAAGTCCTCCTGAGCTCCCTTCCCTTCCCTCGCTGCTACTTCGCATTCTGAGAAACAAAACTGATACATTTTCACTTTTGTTTCAAATCTTGTCAACTGATGGCAATTTTATTGGAAATATAGTTTCCACTTCTAGGGATGCCTGGGTGACTGAGTTGGTAGAGCTGAGATTCTGGCTCTGGTTGGGATCCTGGGCTGTGGGATCGAGCCCCGCATTGGGCTCTGTGTTGAGCATGGAGCCTGTGTGGGATTCTCAGTCTCTCTCTCTTTCTAAAATAAAATTAATTAATTAGAAAATGAAATATATTTTTCACTTCTAGAAGTACCATTTGCTTTTTTTTTCTTTTAAGAATTTATTTGTAAATAATCTCTACCCCCAACATGGATCTTGAACTCACAACCCTGGGATCAAGAGTTGCATACTCCAGGGGCGCCTGGGTGACTCAGTTGGTTAAGTCTCCGACTTCGACTCAGGTCAGATCTCACGTTTGTGGGTTCGCGTCCCATGTCAGGCTCTGTGCTGACAGCTAGCTCAGAGCCTGGAGCCTGCTTCCGGTTCTGTGTCTCCTTCTCTCTGCCCCTCCCCCTCTCATGCTCAGTCTCTCTCTGTATCAAAAATAAATAAAACATTAAAAAATTTTAAAAAAGAATAAATAAAACATTAAAAATTAAAAAAAAAAGAGTTGCACACTCCACTGAATGAGCCAGCCAAGAGCCCCTATGTGTGTGTGTGTGTGTGTGTGTATATATAT
>NC_043712.1:4516445-4547944 GCF_006229205.1 Suricata suricatta | reverse complement strand
CACGCTGTAGCCTTGGTCCCTGGATGTGGGGAACACCCTGGCCATTCTAGTTCGGGGTCTGACCGTCCCCAGACCCGCAGCCCTTGAGCGTTCTTGCTCCCTGCTGACCTGTCTTCACCACATTAATCTCCTTCTGCACGTTAACGGCTTGATCTCCTTCCCCAAGCACCCCAGGGCCTCCTTCCACTGTGGCGTTTTCTTTCCACGGGAACTGGCTTTTGCCTCTGCTGAAAGCCTGGACGCCCACTCCCAGGCTCAGAGCCGGGCCACACCAGGCCCCGCGCCGCTGTTGCTCATGCGGGCATCCCGGCAGCAGTGTTGCCATAGCAACCGGTCTCCGGGCACCTCTGTGCACTTGCTCGCCCAGCCACATTGCACCAGCCCCTGCCACCCCCCAGCCGCCCCCAGCCGCCCTCCAGCCACTGCCACTGTGGCCTCAGCACCTGGCTGACCACGCATCCCTCTTCTGCTCCTGAGGACCCAGCTCACATTTGTTCATGTGTCTTTTGTTTGGGGACCCTTCTCCTATGAGACCTGCAAGCCCCGGAAGGGGATTTTCCACTCAGGGTCTGGGAGGTGGCAGGTGCTTTCCTCAAACCCCGGCACTTCTGATTCAAAACCTAAGGGCCCTCAAGCACTGAAATGTGAGCCAGTCTAAAACCCACCATCCTCTACCATGTCCCAGGCTTCTGACGGTTGGTGACGGAGCCACGATCCTCTCAAAGGCTGGTGACGTATGCCAGGTGCCCCCACGCTGAGTGGCCAGACTGCATTGCTATTATTTTTGCAGAGAGAGAGAGAACACAGTGGAGAAGCGCAGAAAGAGGGAGCAGGCTTCAGGTTTCAAGCTGTCAGCACAGAGCCTGACATGGGACTTGAACCCACGAGCCATAAGATCATGACCCGAGCCAAAGTCAGGCGCTTAATCGAATGAGCCTCCTGGGTGCCCCCAGACCTCTTTGCTTTTAGAGTTCTCCTGGCTCCTCGGAAGGCTTTCCCGCACCTGCCCCTCTGTCAGACCCCGAAGGACCCTGGGTGCCGTGGCCCAGCCTGCCTCATCTCCGGGCCTGGGCTCCGTAGGGTCTGTACCTGGTCCCGGGAGCCGGGCTGGGTCTGGCAGACTCCCCTGTGATCTGAGCACAGATCACACAGACTTGGACAGTGCCCAGCTTTTTCTGCCTATTTTCATGGCCACAGCTGGGGATGGGGGGGCCTCCGGAGTCAGGAAAGCCTGCTATGTAGACAGGGTGATAAGTGAATTCATCCCAAAGCCTGGGGCTGTGCTAATGAAGGGCCTACGCACTGAGGTCTGACAGACTGGGACCCAAGTGGCTGTTCCACCAAGAGCTGCATGACCCCGGACAGGCCAACTCCAGGGGCTGAGCCTCGGTTTCCTCACCCGCTTCCATGGGTATAACAATCACGTCCTTTTCCTAGAGTACAGGTGGCTGGAAAATGAGCTTATCCACATAGACAGGTCGGCGTGTGATGGCCACTTGGCTAGAGCCGAGTTAACGTGCATGCGTGTGCAGCCCACAGCAGGGCCTTCCTGGTGCCAGGCTCCCCACCTTTTAAAAAATCTTTTTTTTAATTTATTTTTAAGTGATTTATTTATTTTGAGAGAGAGACACAAGAGAATATGAGTGGGGTAGGGGCAGAGATAGAGAAAGAATTCTTTTTCTTTAAATTGTTTTTAAATATTTTTTCTTTATTTTTGAGAGAGAGAGAGAGAACATGAGCAGGGAAGGGTCAGAGACAGAGGGACACAGATTCTGAAGCAGGCTCCAGGCTCTGAGCGGTCAGCACAGAGCCTGACGTGGGGCTCAAACCCACCAACTGTGATATCATGACCTGAGCCAAAGTCGAATGCCCAACCAACTGAGGCACCCAGGCACTCCTCTTTAAATTTTTTTTTAATGTTTATTCATTTCTGAGAGAAAGAGAGCACAAGCAGGGGAAGAGCAGAGAGAGAGAGGGAGACACAGAATCGGAAGCAGGTTCCAAGCTCTGTGCAGTCAGCACAGAGCCCGACATGGGGCTTGAACTCAGAACCGTGAGATTGTGACCTGAGCTGAAATCAAATGCTTAACTGACTGAGCTCCCCAGGCACTGGGAAAGAATTGTAAGCAGGCTCTGTGCTGTCTGCGCAAAGCTGATGCAGGGCTCGAACTCCTGAACCATGAGATCACAACCCACGCCAACACCAAGAGGTAGATGCAGGGGCGCCCGGATGATTCAGTGTGCTGAATGCCTGACTTCCTTTGCCTCGGGTCATGATCTCATGGTTTGTGGGTTCGAGCCCCATGTCAGGCTCTGTGCTGACCGCTCAGAGCCTGGAGCCTGCTTTGGATTTTGTGTCTCCCTCTCTCTCTGCTCCTCCCCTGCTTACTCTCTCTCTCTCTCTCTGTCTCTCTGTCTCTCAAAAATAATGAACAAACATTTAAAAAAATTTTTTTAGAGTCAGATGCTTACCCAACTGAGCCCCCCAGGCGCCCCCATGTGGGCCCTTTGCACACAGGGCCATATCCCCCCCCCCCCCCCCCCCCCCCCCCCCCCCCCCCCCCCCCCCCCCCCCCCCCCCCCCCCACCGCCCTGCGAGGAAAGACTGCGATTCTCAGTAATTGAAGCGTGGGAACATGGAGGCTCCACCAGGCGGGCAGCCAGCAGGGAAAAGTGGGTGCTTCTAGCTCTTCAGCGGAATCCTCCAGCCTCTGGTTGAAACCCAGCCCTCCTCGCCAGCCACATCCTGGCTCTTTGGGCCCCTGGGCTTCCAAAGGAGGTGGGGGGGACACCCGTCCCCGGAGGAGCCCTTGGGCCCACCAGCCCAGCCCCTGGTGTGTTCCCAGGGCTGGCTGAAGAAACAAACAAAATGCAGGAACTTCCTGTTTCCGGGACCCCCTTCCTGCCCCGAGCGCCCCCTCCCCACTTGACAAAACTGAAGAAGGACCGGAAAGTGGCTTTATCTTCCCCTCCTGGGAGGGGAGGCCCGGTTGGAATGTGACCCCTGATAACAGGGCCTGTGAGGGGCTCTGGGACGTGTGGGCCTGGCAGATAAGGGCTCCGAAGGGCTGGGCGTCAGAGCATCGGGGAGGGGGGAGGTGCGAGGAGCCCCACGGGGAGGGGGAAGGCACACGAAGGGGCGGGTTGCTGATTCCCTTGCGGGGAGCACACCTAAGGGGGGGGGTGCGGTGTGGGGGGAGCATTAAAAAGGGAATTTGCTGGTGATGACGTTTTCTTAATGCTCCATTAAGTTATTCAACAAAGGTTATAGAGGCCAAGCTGAGTGAATGAGCTTAGGATCAAGGTCAAGAGCAAGGGCTCCGGGGGGCGTCTGGGTGGCTCAGTGGGTCAAGCATCTGACTCTTGATTTCAGCTCAGGTCATGATCCCAGGGTTGAGCCCTGAGTTGGACTCTACGCTGAGTGTGAGACCTGCTTGAGACTCTTTCTCTCTCTGCTCCTCTCCCCAGCTTGTGCGTGGCGCGCTCTCTCTCTCTCTCTCTCTCTCTCTCTCTCTCTCTCTCTCTCTCTCAAAAAAAAAAAAGGAAGGGCTCTGGGATCAGCCAGAGCTGGGCTCAAGGCCTGGCTCTGTCACTCAACAGCCTGTGGCTTTGCCTTGTGGGGCTCAACATCTTCATCTGTAAAATGGGAGAACAAACAGGAGGATTTGAGGAGATGACGTGTGTCTCTCCCGGCCAGGCCCAGGGGCTCCAGGCCGTCCTCAGGAAATAGTTTTCAAACCGCGACTCAGGAGTTCTGACAGCCTGGTGATCAAAGATGATCCTGGCTTTGCCAGCCACTGCGGGGCCGTGTGGCCGTCTACACCCGTGATGCAGTGTTTCCATGGGGGTGCAGGGCAGACCCCGGGAGCCTGGGATGGGAAGGGTAAGATTTAATAGATGGAGGTGGAGATGAGAGGAAAGAAAGAGACCAGGTTATGGAGCCAAGAAAGCCTTTACTGGGATCTGCGATTCCCGGGCGAGGTTCCATGACCCCGAGGGTGGGGAGTCAGGGAAGTCGCGCCTGGTTTGGGAGGGGTGGGGTTTTTTATGGGTGAGGGGGTTCCGGGTTTGGTCTTGGGGGGCAGATTACCAAGTAAGGGCATTTTAGGGTCACCGCGGGACGGGATAGGTTGCCTGTTTCCGTCAGGGTGGCGGAAAACTGGAGCCTCATGATTGGCTGTTTTCAAATGGCGCAGGACATTCCAGGTCTGCAGGTGAGGGGTGGGGGTCATCGGTGCACGGTGTTTTACTCCAACCCACAGCAAAATGACCACTCCATTGCCTTCTTAAGGTAACTCTTACAGGAAGGGGTGCAGGGGGCTGAGAACCAGGACCTAGCAGGCCTGTCTCCTGGTGCATTTGTCTTCCAGTGCACCTGCCTCATTTCGTCCTTAGTGGTCTGGCCCCCTCTACTGTCGTGGCCACCCTCGCATGGACCCTCCTTGCCCCTTCCCCGAATCCTGGTGCTCTTCCCTTCAGCCAGTGCCCCGAGACCCAGTTCCAAATGCCCAGAAGAGCTCATGGTGAGACCAGCATCTGTGTGGCCCCCTGCCGAGCCCACTCAGCGGGGCAGCTGGCTGGTGGCCCCATGTGGGCAGACAGTGAGCTGCCCCATGGCGCTGCCTCTGCTGCAGGACCCCCAGGGACCAGGAGAGGGCAGGACGCACAGCAGGCCCTCAAGAAAGCATTCTCTGGAAGAACAGCTCTTGCTTTGTAGCCCCTGCCGTGTGTCAGGCGGGTTAGGAACACAGCCTGACCTCAGCTGAGAGGGGTCATGTCTTCACAGTGAAGGGACACCCCTCCCCCCAGAACACATGGCAACTCAGAACTGCGGGGCATGTGGCCTGCGGCGGGCATGCAGGTGGGAGAGATCGGGCACCGGGAGTCAGGAGGATTCCTGCCGCTCAGCCCCTGAGTCTTGTGATGCCGAAACTCAAGAGCCCCCTGACTCAGCAGAATATTAATAGGGCTGGTGGGCTACCAGGGGGCCAGCTCTGCCAGGGGCTAGGGCCGGAAGACAGACTCTCAGCCCTGTGGCCTGCGACCTCCCTCCCCATGTCCCCAGCTGGTCCCATAGCTCCAGCTTCTTCCCCAGGCCCTCCTGACCCCCTTCCCTCCCCCCCTACTCTCCTGGAAGTGATTCCCAGGAGGAAACCCCTCCCCACCGCTGGGCACGCCTGGGCAAAGCCCACTGAGGTTAAAGAGACCATCTAAAAGGGACCCAGAAGGAAAGATGGGGCCAAAACGCACGAGGACAGGGGACAGAGGGCAGGGGCCAACTGTTGGGGCTCTGAGGTCAGAGCTGAGTTCACGCTCCTTCTCTCTCACTCACCACGTGGGGACCCGGAAAAGACCCTTTAACGGAGCCTTAGTTTCTTAATCTGTAAGAGCACCTCCTCCTGGATCTGCAGTGAGGACCCAAGGAGGTAGGTGTCACAGAGGGCCCATCTTGGGAACGACAGCTCCTTCTCACCTGTCACCACCACATCAGGTGCGGGTCCCCACTGACAGCTAGCTGGTCGGGTCTGGCCTCGGGTTTGGTCCCACTGTGCCCCCTGGTGGGAAGATGTGGTTATTGCAGGGTGTGTGGGCTTCTCTGCTTTCTGAGTCCCCAGAGCCTAAAATGTGTCCTTTCTGACGGACTTAAGTTCATGATCTCTTATGCACAGGAGGTCAGGCAAAGAGGAAGGAGACCCACTCCCTTCCCTTTGAAGTTCACAGGACAAGGCCGCCTGATGTGGCATCAATGACCTTCGTCAAGTCCTGTCCTGGGTCCTGCTCCCTGTAGCCTGGACAAGTCACAACTCCCTGATCTTCAGAGACCTCATCTGTACATGGGACATGGAGCCCAGGAGGCAGGCATTCGGGAAGCGGTGGTGACCAGGTGTCCCCCTGCAACTGGGGGCCCTGACCGTTGCAGATTCAGAGTAAGCATGGCTTGGAGCCCGCTGTGGGGGGAGGGGTCCCTTTGCATGGCGGCTGGAGTGGAGCACTTGCTCACAGCAGACCCTGCCCATCTTCTCCAGGCCTCCTAGCACCTCCTGCTCCTCCCTGAGGCTGAGCACCCCGTGTCCTTAAATGGATGTCCATTTGCTGAAGATTCTCGGGGCGGGGGGTTGGGGGAGGCTGCGTCTCCTGGAAAGAGTCTGCATTCTTTGTCTCCGCCGTCCCCTCCCCGCCCCCCAGGAAAACCTTTCTGACTCTGGAGCTGTCCAGAACGGAAGCGGGGCCAGTGAGCCACAGGCCACATGGGCGCTGAGCCCCGGGGAGCACGGCATGTTCCATGAGCACACGGAGCGGGCAGCGAGCTCCTGTCGGGGCTCTGCAGCGCAGTGGCCGCTGGGCCCGTGTGGGAGGTAAGCCCACTGGGTAAAGAGCCAAACTGGCTGAACCCCGCTCTCTTCCAACCCAGAGGCTCTATTTCTTCCAAACTAATGTATCCTAGCTTGTTTTTAACGAGGTCATGAAAGAACAGAGTTTAAAAAGAAAAAAGGAGGTGCCTGGGTGGCTCAGTCGGTTCAGCGTCCGACTTTGGCTCAGGTCACGATCTCATGATTTGTGAGTTAGAGCCCCGTGTCAGGCTCCGTGCTGACAGCTCAGAGCCTGGAACCTGCTTCAGATTCTGCGCCTCCCTCTCTCTCTGCCTCTTTCCCACTCATCCGTTTCTCTCTGTCTCAATAATAAATAAAAACATTTAAAAATTTAAAAAGAAAAGAAAGAAAAAGCGCATGAGAAGCTTTATCCTGGAATATAGCTGCCCCCTTCCTCCACCTCCGCAGGCCATTTCCCCCGCGACCCGTCCCTCAGGCTTCCAGCTGCTTCCCGGAGCAGAACCCTCCATCTTTTCTACAACCACGGTGGCCCAGGTCCTTCGTGATTTATCAGTTTCAAATACTAGCTATTAGCTTCCTGCCATGGCTCCTAAGGGCTCTCCGCTTACCTCACCCCTCCTTGCACACCTTCCCTGCGTTTCCCCAAAGTGCTTACACTCAACTCCCCAAAGGGTTTCCATCACAAGTTTGGTTAAAAAAATAATCAGAGTTTATCACGAGGATGCAACTGCTGAACCAAACATTTCGCTGAGATCTAGTCTTCAGCCGACAGGGGCGCCTGGCTGGCTCGGTCAGTAAGTGTGTCACTTGATCTTGGGGTCATGAGTTGGATCTCTGTGTTGGGTGTACAGATTTCTTAAAAAAAAAAAAAAAAAAGCGGACCCCTGCGTGGCTCAGTCGGTTGATCATCCAACTTCAGCTCAGGTCATGATTTCACATTCATGAGTTCGAGCCCCGCATCGGGCTCTGTGCTGAAGCTCAGAGCCTGGACCCCACTTCAGATTCTGTGTCTCCGTCTCTCTCTGCCCCTTCCCTGCTTACTCTGTCTCTCAAAAAATAGATTAAAAAACACATAAAAATTTTTTAAAAAATCTTAATGTACCTCGTGTACCCCTGGCTTCCTTCCTTCCTGGGGGTGACACACGGAGTGAGTTTTACGTTGCTGTGTCAGTAACTGCATCCCCGCGTCCCCGGTTTGCCCCGGTCCAAAGTGGATGCTCCATCAATAACTATTCTCACACAGTCGGGTTTATTTTCTCCACGAATCATTGTTTTTCTTAAGTGAGTCACCTCACCTCGGACACCTATCATCTCTGCGTTGGAGACTCACAGGAATTAAGAAGTCATGCTCTGGTCCTTCCCCGGCGAAGCAGGGTCCGGCAAACGCATCGAAGCAGAGCCGTGGTGAACGCGTCCATGACAGCCACCTGCCTCGCAGTTTGTGCCAAGACATGTGCCCTCGGCCACCCTTTCTGCCCAGCCTTCCAGTAATAGGAAGGGGGAACAGGGGTGCCTGAGTGGCTCCATCGTTGAGCATCAGAGTCTTGGTTTTGGCTCAGGTGATGATTTCCTAGTTTCAAGAGGTCGAGCCCCGTGTTGGGCTCACTGCTGTCCGTGTAGACCCTGCTTGGGGCTCTGGCCCCTCTCCCTCCCTCTCTGCCTCTCCCCTACCTGTGCTGTCTCTTTCTTTCTCTCAATAAATAAATAAGCTTTTAAAAAAAGGAAATATAGGGATGCCTGGTTGGCTCAGTCTGTTAAGCATCCAACTACGGCTCAGGTCATGATTTCGTGGTTCATGGGTTCGAGTCCCGGGTCGGGCTCTGTGCTGACAGCTCGGAGCCTGGAGGCTGGTTAGGATTCTGTGTCTCATTCTCTCCCTGTCCCTCCCCCACTCATGCTTTGTCTCTATCTTAAAAATAAATGAACATTAAAAATTTTTTTAATTTTTTAAATGTTTTATTTATTTCTGAGAGAGAGAAAGACAGAGCATGAGCAGGGGAGGGGCAGAGAGAGGGAGATACAGAATCTGAAGCAGGCTCCAGGCTCCAAGCTGTCAGCACAGAGCCTGACATGGGGCTCGAACCCACGAACCACAAAATCATGACCTGAGCCATAGTTGGGCGCTTAACAGACTGAGCCACCCAGGCGGCCCTAAGAAAAATGTTTAATAAAAATAAAAAAGGGAACAGGGGAAATACATTTTGGTTCTTTGCTAATGTTTCTTTATTTTTTGTTACAGTTTTCACCACAGTTGATCACAGCAGGAAGAACAAAGGTTTCCCAGTGGTACTTAAGTTTCTGCTTTTGCTATTAAGAAACCTCAGAGAAAGACTTCAAACAATGTATCACTAAGTTTACAGAAATCTTGGGGAAGGAATACACTGAGTATGACACAGCTTTTAATGCTCTTGGAAAAGCTGTCGAGGTTTGTCTCCACGTTTGCCTTGCACATGTTTTGTGACTTGGGATGACTCAATATCATATAGCCCTAGTGTTAGATAGATCTCAAGGCCAATTATACACCCAAGGTCAGGTCTTCCATTTACAGAGACTGGCTGGGGGCGCCTGGGCGGCGCAGTTGGTTAAGCGGCCGACTTCAGCTCAGTCATGATCTCGCGGTCTGTGGGTTTGATTCCTGTATCGGGCTCTGTGCTGACAGCTCGGAGCCTGGAGCTGCTTAGGAGTCTGTGTCTCCCTCTCTCTGCCCCTCCCCCGCTCGCTCTCTGTCTCTCAAAATAAAATAAATACCAAAAAAATTTAATAAAAAGACTGGCCGCGGCACCCAGCTGGCTCAGTCAGGGGAGCGTGTGACTCTTGATCTTGGGGTCATGAGTTTGAGCCCCATGGTGGGTGCAGAGACTACTTAAAAATAAAATCTTGGGGCACCTGGGTGGCTCAGTGGGTTGAGTGTCCAACTCTTGATATCGGCTCAGGTCATGATATTGTGGTTCCTGAGATTGAGCCCCACATCCCCACTGTCGGTGTGGAGCCAGCTTGGAATTCTCTCTCTGTCCCTCTCCTGCTCTCTCTCTCTCTCTCTTTCTCTCTGTCAAAATAAATATTTTAAAAATTAAGAAAATAAAATCTTAAGACAATAAAGAATAAAAAATGGACTGGCTGAAACCCCCCATCACAAGTAGTCTTCTGGATTAATTCAAGCCCTAGGACAGGGCGAAGGGCCACGGCCCTGACATCTTCTTACCGGAGCCCACTACCATCACTCCCCCTCAGCTACTCTGCTTCTTCCTAGATGGCTCTATTGTTCTTTTATCGCTTTATTGAGGTGAAAGTGACGGACAGCAAACTGCCTGTGTAAAGTGCACAGTTTGAGGGGCGCCTGGGGGGCTCAGTCAGTTAAGCATCTGACTTCAGCTCAGGTCATGATCTCATGAACTGTGAGTTCAAGCCCCGAGTCGGGCTCTGTGCTGACAGCCTGGAGCCTGCTTTGGAGTCTGTGTCTCCTTCTCTCTCTGCCTTTCCCCCCCTCATGATCTGTCTCTCTCTCTCTAAAATAAACATTAAAAAATTTAAAAAAGTAAAGTGCACAGTTTGATGTGTGGTGGTGCTGTTGTTTTTAAATTTATTTATTTTGAGAGCGAGCGAGAGAGAGAATGCTTAGGGTAGGGGCAGAGAGAGGGAGTCCGAATCCGAAGTAGGTTTCGTGGTATCAGCGCAGAGCCCAGCTCAGGGCTTGATGCCACGAACCGTGGGATCATGACCTGAGCTGAAATCGAGAGTCGAATGCCTCACCGACTGGCCCACCCGGGCGCCTCGGGGAGATGAGTCTTGATGAATATATACGACGGTTAAACCTCTACATCTGTCCACTGCCCCCCCCCCCCGCCTCCACAGGTTTGCTTGGGCCCCTTTGTCACCCTCCCTCCCCCCCATCTCCAGGCAACCACTGATCCATCACTATGGATCCGTCTGCATTTTCTAGAATGTTCTATAAATTGGCTCACATGTCATGTATTCTTTGGTTTCTTTCATTCAGCCTACTTATTCTGAGATTCAGAAACGCTGAGGGCATCAACAAGTGCTTGGCTTGTGGCCCGTCTTCCACCTTCAGAGAGCATCCCTCCAGCCCGCGCTCCGGGGCTCCGCCTCTGACCCCGCCTCCGCCTCCCTCCTCTAAGAACTTGTGTGACCAGGGGTCTGCCCAGATGACCCAGGCTGATCTCCCATCTCCAGACCCTTAACTTAATCAGATTGTCTGCAGCGTCATGTACGGTAACGATTAGAGGTTCTGGGGATCAGGACACAGGTATTTTTGGGAGCCACTGTTCTGTCTGTTATGGCTACAATGAACGTTTGTGTCAGAGTTTTTGTGTGTGTGGCGTATGCTAGAGTTTATCTAGGAGCCTGATAGTTGGATCATATGTAAGTATAGGGTTCACATCTTAAGAAACTGCCAGGGGTGCCTGGGTGGCTCAGTCGGTTAAGCGGCCGGCTTCACCTCAGGTCATGATCTCACGGTTTGTGGGTTCAAGCCCCGCATTGGGCCCTGTGCTGAGCGCTAGCTCAGAACCTGGAGCCTGCTTCGGATTCTGTGTCTCCCTCTCTGACCCTCCCCTGCTCGCACTGTCTCTCTGTCTCTCAAAAATAAAAGACAGGGGCACCTGGGTGGCTCAGTGGGTGGAACCTGAGACTTTGGCTCAGGTCATGATCTCATGGTTCCATTCGTGGGTTCAAGCCCCGCGTCAAGCTCCATGCTGACAATGCGAGGCCTGCTTGGGATTCTCTGTCTCCCTCTCTCTCTGCCCCTCCCCCTCAATCTCTCTCTCTCTTTCTCAAAAATGAATGAATAAACTTAAAAAAAAAAAAAACAGCATCTAGGTGTGCCTAGGTGGCTTAGTCAGTTGGTAGAGTGTCTGACTTTGGCTCAGGTCATGATCTTGCGGTTCGTGGGTCCAAGCCTGGCTTCGGGCTCTGTGTTGAAAGCTCAGAGCCTGAAGCCTGCTTTGGATTCTGTGTCTCCCTCTCTCTCTCTCTGCCCCTCCCCTGCTCACGCTCTGTCTCTCACAAATAATAAATATTAAAAAAATTTTTTTAAAGAAAGAAACAAAATCCCAAAGAATCTACAAGGAAGTCACTAGAACGTGTGAGTCTAGCAAGGTTACAAAATATAAGGTCAATATACATGAGTCAGTTGTACGTCTGTATACTAACTGCATGAGTAATCCACTGCTGCGTAACAAAACCATCCTAAAACTTCGCTTCCTGAAACAACAAACCTGTGTGATTTTGCATGGCGTCTGTGGGTCAGGAATGGCTGAAGCAGGGCTCCGGACCGGTCAAGAGGGTGCAGGCAAGATGTTGGCGGAGCTGCGTTCAGTCATCTGACGGGCTGACTGGACCTAGAGGACCCACTTCCCACGCTGCTCACCCATGTGGCTGGTGAGTCTGTGCCAGCTCCCGGTGGGAGGCCTCAGGTCCCACCATGTGGTCCTCTCACAGGCTGCTTGATGTCCTCACAACCAAGAGCCAGCAAGGGAGACGGTGGGACGTTTTATGTTTTATGCTTTAACCTTGGGAGTCACAATCTGTCCTTTCTGTCCTGCCCCACCAGCGACGTGGGTCAGTCCTCTGCGGGGTGTGAGAGAATGGAGAGCAGGGAGCGAATCGCGGAGGGCCCCCCCCAGGGGCTGGCTGCTGGATCAGCACTGAGCACGGGACACCTGTTGTAACGAGTACTGTGTACAATGCACCAAAACCCACGAGGTACTTAGTGTAAACTAACAGACTGCCACCCAGTGGAGGTGCACCCCCATCGGCCATAGCACGCGCAATGGGGCTTTTTTTGCTTTGTTAAAAAAAATGTATTTAATGTTTATTCATTTTTGAGAGAGGTGGGGGGGCGGGGGGGTCAGAGAGAGGAAGACATAGAATCCAAAACAGGTTCCAGGCTCTGAGCTGTCCGCACAGAGCCCGACGCGGGGCTCAAACCCACGAACCGTGAGATCATGACCTGAGCCGAAGTCGGACACTTCACCGTCCAAACCCCTCAGGCGCCCCTGCTTTTTTTTTTTTAAACAAAGGGAAGAATTCCCCTGCGTAGGAAATGAAACTTTTAGGACTCCACCCCTGTGCTTCGGAATATTCGATGACAACATTAAGGACCAAAACCCTCCAACTTCCACTTTACTTTCTACTAACGCATTTGACATCAGGAGTGGATTTCAGAATGACTTGTCACCAAGCCCAGGTAAGATGGGGACCTTATTGTTCTCTGACCCGGGACGAGGTTTTCTGCAGGGTATTAATTCGATTTCCCAAGACTGGGCTCTTTACCCGTCCGAAGGTGTTCATTACACAACCTGTAAAGTACTTGCCAATTTCTGATTGCAAAAGGCTGCAGATTATCAAATGCTAGAGCCGGAGGGGAAAACTCCACAGCCTCTGGTCTAAATGTGGTCTGCTGCCTATTTTTGTAAACAAAGTTCTTCTGGAGCACGGCCACACTCGTTTGCTGATTATTAATTGTCTGCAGTGTTTTCACACTGTAACAGCGGAGGGAAACAGATCCCCAGAGTCTGAAATACTTACTCTCTAGCCCTTGTTTTGACAACCCTAAAGGCTAGAGAAATTTAGCCTTTTGTACAAAGGAATCTCCAACTTACATTGTGAGGAATATTTGCCAATCGACTAGTAGGTAAGTACATAAGCAAATTGCGTATCTTTTGGTCAGTCTTCCAGCTATATAGACCCTCAAACTATATTCTTGGAGCTCCTGGCTGGCTAAGTCAGCAGAGCATGTGACTCTTGATCTTGGGACTGTGGATTCAAGCCCCACATTGGGTGTAGAGATTACTTAAAAAATAAAATCTTTTTGGGGGCACCTGGGTGGCTCAGTCGATTGAGCGTCTGGCTTCAGCTCAGGTCATGATCTCACGGTTCGTGGGTTCGAGCCCCGCGTCAGGCTCTGTGCTGACAGCTCAGAGCCTGGAACCTGCTTCAGATTCTGTGTCTCCCTCTGTCTCTGCCCCTCCTCTGCTCATGCTGTCTCTCTCTCTCTCTCTCTCAAACATAAATAAAACGTTAAAAAAAGAATTTCTTCTAAAAAATAAATAAAAATAGGCTCTCAGCACGGACCCACTGCGTTGGTGAAGGCTGTGAGACCGAACTTAGGCCCGGCGAGCCTAAGTCATAATAATAAATGCCCTTTGCTTTAAAACAAAAATAATAATAAAATAAATAAATAAATAAATAAATAAAAATAAAATCTTTTTTAAAAATCATATATTTTTTAAATTTTAAAAATGTTTTATTTATTCTTGAGAGAGAGACAGAAAGAGAGAGAGAGAGAGACAGAGCATGAGCAGGGGAGGGGTAGAGCAAGATAGGGACATGACTGTAAGCCCGCTCCAGACTGAGCTGTCAGCACAGAGCCCGATGCGGGGCTCAAACTCACAAACCGTGAGATCATGACCTGAGCTGAAGCCGGACACTCAGCTGACTGCGCCCCCCAGGCACCCCTAAAATATCATACTCTTAAACCGGAAGTAAGGGGGGGAAAAAGATCTCTGGGGGCAAGAAATCACCATCACAAAGATCTTATGCTAAATTGTCTTTAAAAAATACAATTCATGACACACTTATTCGATTTCTTAGCCCAAAGCATTTTATCAGCCACACCAATAGGGATAAACGTGGAGAGGGTAGGGTTGGAGAAAAGAATTATTTGAGTCAGACTTTGGCCACAAGTCTGGCAGCCTGATATTGAGGTAATAGTAATCCAAAAGATAAGACAGAATTTTATTAAAATACAGGATGATAATAAGTATTCATACTAGTGCTAAGCGATCAAGAAAAGGTTAACTACATCCAAGATTCTTTATTTAAAGATTTTTTTTATGGGTGCCTGGGTGGCTTAGTGGGTTAAGCCCCAGACTTCGGCTCAGGTCATGAGGTCACGGTTTGTGAGTACATGTCGGGCTCTGTGCTGACGCTCAGAGCCTGGAGCTGCTTCAGAGCCTGTGTCTCCTTCTCTCTCTGCCCCTCCCCTGCTTGCCCTCTGTCTCTCTCTTTTTGTCTCTCTCTCAAAAATAAACATTAAAAAACATTACTGTTCGTGAGTTCGAGCCCCATATCGGTCTCTGCGCTCTCAGTGCAGAGCCTGCTTTGGATCCCGTCTCCCTCTCTCTCTGCCCCTCCCTCGCTGGCGTGCTCTCTTCCTCTCTCAAATAAATAAATATAAAAAACAATAAATAAAACTTATTTAAAACACACAAAAAACTTTGGAATTTAAAGGGCTTGGGGCATCTGGGGGGCTCAGCCGGTTAAGCGTCCAGCTTCGGCTCAGGTCATGATGTCACGGTTCGTGGGTTCTAGCCCTGCATTGGGCTCTGTGCTGACAGTGAGAGCCTGGAACCTGCTTCGGATTCTGTGTCTCCCTCTCTCTCTGACCCTCCCCTGTTCTCACTGTCTCTCTCTGTCTCTCAAAAATAAAGAACATAAAAAATTTTTTTTTTTAAATAAAGGGCTCATTTTGGGCATCTGGAAGGAAGGCCAACCTACGGAGAATAATTCTTCTTAAGACATTGTTTTGAAAAAGCTTGTCATATTCACAAATCGTGTGCTAACTTGTTACCATTTAACTGGTCAGGACGGACAGAGTTCATGGGCTTAAAAACCCTCACATTTATAATCTTTCTCATTCATTACTGTCAACCATCTTCCTACTGGATCCATTCTGAGAAGGCAAATACTGAGATTTTAACTTATCCTACTGAAATGGTACAACACGTGCCAGGGCATAAACGGACCCTCATCCTTTGCCAGAGTCTGTCCCTGTGTGCCGTCGTGGGGAGGGGAGTGAAATGTGTGATCGACACGAATGATTGGACGCAGAGGACGCATGGGCAGTTGCTAAGCTCAAACCCTGGCTGTGTCATTTACTGGCTGCACAACGGCTCAACGTGTCCAGCTCCATTTCCTCCTTGCTACAGCGGGAGCAACCGTCGGATCTGCTTCATAGGCTTATCGTAAGGATTTAACAAACTAAAGCATGAAAAGTGCTTGCAACGTGCCTGAGCGCACATTGAGAGGAGTAACTGTTGGCGTACTTAGTACTAATTATGATTGTTAGTATTTCAGCGCAGATACCCCCTGCTGGTTCTGAAGAACACAACGAATTTTTTATTTAGCAACTTGACCTAAGTACAAATTCCAGGTGATTTTTGGGTAATCCTCTCCTAACAATGATCTCATGTGCTTTTTTACCACCCTAGAAAATGTAAATGATCTGGAATGCTCTTAATGACCTGATTTGGGAACATCGTCAAGTCGACTCAAGGAAGAATGCTGTTCAGGTCAGGTGGCCTCCGTGGGCCTCCTGTATATGCATGAGCCTCGCCGTTTCCGGGGGTCTCTTGGAGATTCGATCATGCAAGTGATGGACTCAGGGGACTTCACTTCTTAGTATCATCACGTCCTTTTCGGGGTCTGCTACCCCGTTCAACAAGCTGAAGGTAGTCTTTGCAGGGTTTTCACTAAGAAAAGCAAGCGTCAGCTTATTAAGTTTAATCAAGTGGAACCGCGCGTAGGATCTCCCATTACCTTCCCATTAACATGGAAACTGCCTAATTTTCTGGCTGTTGCCATTCTTGCCACCGCCTGTCTTTGTCGCGCAGCAAGCACTCTCTGAGTCATGAAGAACCTCCCACAGGCCTGCAGGAAAACCTCGACTCAGAAACCCAGTCTGATGTCTCCTGGGCCTTCGGCATCTCACAGATAACGATCTTGATGCAGGAAAACATTTGGCTTTTTGTAGTGATGGATTTCTTTCCTGTAACTTCAACAACCTGAGGACCATCTTTGCAAGAGAAGCTCGTTCCCACAGATGTTCCTTCTTGCACCAGAGTTATGTCCGGGACAGGGTTTATTTGCCCACAGGTCACGGAGCTTCGACAGAAGCAGCTGTGCGCCCATTTCCGCTGGCCGCCTTTCTCCTGGATCCTTCTCCCTTGGCCAAATGTCTTCAATCCCCCTTCCCCCGACACTTGGCTCTTGAGAGGAGTCTGAGCGCTGAGAGGCTCGCTGTCGGCAATCAGCTTCTTGCTGGGTATCTTCCAGTTCCCTTGCTCACGGACCTCTGCGTGCTGCAGACGCTCTGCACCTGTTGGGTCAGATTCAATTTCCTGCAACTGCTCCGGACCCGTCCTGTGCGTCTATCTGCTGAGCAAAAGCCTCTGGTCCTGGCTTCCGAGCCCTGAGGCTTCCCAGGCCTGGTGGCAAGCCCGGGGACCTTGCTAGGTGTCGCGTGCGGACCACGACACCTGGCGTCACTGCATCTCCTCCACCAGAGGCCCAGCCCGCACCTCCATCTTCCGCGGGCCAAGCGGCCACACCCCGCATCGCCTGCGGCCCGGGCCCTCCTAGCCCCTCATGCTTCAGGCCTCTCCACCGGACCTGCTCCCAGACACCTGGGGCCTGGGGACCGTCCTCGTGCCACCGCCCAACGACTAGCACCCGGAAGCGAGAACAGCCATCGGGAGCCAGCAGACCCCCTGGGGTCGCAGCCTCCTAGACTTGACGGGGCAAATCCTGCCCCCCCGCCAGAGCACTTTGTCCAATCGACGCTGGCCACCGGCTGAGAGGCAGCAACTTTGTCCAATTGGTCTCACCGACGCCCCCTTCCCGGGAGGCTCGCCTAATCACAAGGTGAAGGCGCCAATGACGCCTCCTGGAGAAACACGGAAGGCGGGGAAAAAAGAAGGGGTGTGGCCACAGGCCCCGCCTTCCACGCTGTAGGAGAGGTGGTGCGCCTGCGTGAGGGAGCCCGGGGCAATAAGGCGGAGGCGGTACCTAAGGTGGGTGTCTGCTCCGCGTCCTTTGCAAGATTCTTTTAAAACCGCATGTCTTACCGTGACAGCTAGTTTAATTAAAACCAAATTTATTGCACCGATCCCCTTATCCAAGCACTGCACGTGACATTTTCTATTTATATTTATTCTTTTTAAAAAAACTTTTTAAATCTTTATTTATTTTTGAGAGAGACACACACAGACCGTGAGCAGAGGAGGAACAGAGAGGCAGGCACAGAATCCGAAGCAGGCTCCAGGCTCTGAGCTGTCTGCACAGAGCCCTACACGGGGCTTGAACCCACAAACCGTGAGATCATGGCTTGAGCTGAAGTCTGACACAACCTACTGAGCCACCCGGGCGCCCCTATTTATGTTAGTAAAAAAGACAAAAACAAAACCCACAGCATATTACGTTTTACTAATATGTATTCTAAAAATTGGTCCTCGTGCCAAGGTCACACTGTATAACAGGTATGAGTGAAGTGTAATTATCTCTGATTTTTTTTTTTAAGAATAAAAATAAGCATAAATAGAAGGATCTTGTTTTCCACTCGAACCCCAGTGGACCAGCTGGCATCTTCCCCAGGGTACTTGCGCCTCACTTCGGAGACTCCACTCTAGAACAATTTCTTTTGTCGTCTGTAAAGAGGTAGGAAAGGGGTAAATGTGTCAGTAGACTTTGGAGACAGACCACCTGGTTGGAGCCCTGCGCCTGCCGCATACTTGCAGAGTGATTTCAGCCAAATCACTAAACCTCTCTGTGCAATTTCCTCATCTTTAAAATGAGAGTATTAACAGTTCCTAATAGAGTTCTTGTGAGAATTGAATGAGTTAATATGAAAGTGCTTAGGACAATGCTTAACCTAAAGTCAGCACTTAATCAATGATAGTGGTGTTGAGGGGGTGGGCATAGTCTCACTAGGGAGCCCCTAGTGTCATCCGTCCTTACTTTTCTTAAAAAAATTTTTTGATGTTTATTTATTTAAAATTTTTAATGTTTATTTATTATTGAGACAGAGAGAAACAGAGCATGAGTGCGGTAGGGTCAGAGAGAGAGGGAGACATAGAATCCGAAGCAGGCTTCAGGCTCTGAGCTGTCAGCACAGAGCCAATGCGGAGCTCAGACTCACAAGCCGTGAGATCATGACCTGGGCTGAGGTCAGATGCTTAATCCACTGAGCCACACAGGCGCCCATGTCCTTGCTTTTCAATTATAGGCTTTAAAAAAATTCAAAAAAAAATTTTTTTTGAGAGACAGAGAGAGACCGTGTGTGCAGGGGAGGGTCAGAGAGAGAGGGAGACACAGAATCTGAAGCGGAATCTGAAGCAGCTCCAGGCTCCGAGCTGTCAGCACAGAGGCCGACGCGGGGCTTGAACCCATGAACCATGAGATCATGACCTGAGCCAAAGCCAGACGCTCCACTGACTGAGCCACCCAGGCGCCCCAATTATAGGTTTTGAGTTGAAAAGATCAGATTCCACAATGATTCTGCAGCATGAATGAGCCTTACACCTCATAAAATTTATGAAAGCTTTCTAAGCCTCAGTTTCTCCTCTGTGAATGAGAGCTGATATGAGCATAAAATGACAACGTGCGTGTAACTTCTTCAGCACAGTGTCTGACATTTATGAGATGTTCATTCAGTAAATAAGACCTGTAAGAGAGACTGTTCTGTGTTCAGCAATTCCCATTTCCTTCTCCAAGGGCCCCGCTAGACGAATTCCCAGCCTCCCATGCAGTCACGTGGGGCCACAAGACTGAGTTCTGGCCCGTGGAATGTGGGCAGACGTGACGGACACACTCCCAGGCCCACCTTCCTCTCTGACGCCTTGTCTGCCCATCTGATAGTGATGGTGGAATCAGAACAAGGCAGGTCCCTGAACTTCCGCAGCGCCTCTTGGAACAGAGCAGCTTCCCCCAGGAAAACACTTGGGAGGAAAATAAAAAACAAACTTTGATTGTGTGCGGGGTTGTTTGTGACTGTCAGACGTCAACCGAATACATGGTCATTTGTATTATTCCTGTAATATTATTACTTACTTTACTTTCTTCTTCTCCCGCAGCACTTCTGGTTTAGAGCCACAAGATTAGTCGTACTTTTTGAGGCTGTGTTGTTTAGTGAGGGCATTTTGAATGTATTCGACGAGATTGGAAGCCCCTCTCGGAGCTCCCTATCTTTTCTGTGCCTTCCCTCCCCACCGTGCGTCACAGTCACAGAACCCGGTTCCTCCGGCCATCCCTGTGCAGTGATGAGAGTGGTAAGTATCTACGGGTGGGCACAAAAGTTGTTTCCTACTTCACGGACATGTTTTTCCACCTACTTTCCCCTCCCCTCCTTTTTTTTATGGATTCCTTTGTTCATCCATTCACTCATTGATTTTGCAAATATCTGTTGAGTTCTTACTCTGTGCCAGGCACCATAGAGACTACGAAGCATAGCTCTGGACATGCAAACACCATCCAGTCCACTGGATCTTACAGTCTAATGCGCAAGGAAGACAAGCAAACAGGTTCATTGATGTAAAACACTGGCCCATGAACTTCATGAACATTGTATGTCTTATAAGTCATGGCATCCCTGGGCCTGGTGCTGACCAAGTGATAGAGGTAAGAAGACTGGTAGGTCCTGGGGCGCCTGGATGGCTCAGTCGGGTGAGTAACCAACTTCGGCTCAGGTCATGATTTCACAGTTCGTGGGTTCAAGCCCTGCATCCGGCTCTGTGCTGCCAGCTCAGAGCCCCGAGCCTGTCTTCAGATTCCGTGTCTCCTTCTCTCTCTGCCCCTACACCGTCGTGCTCTGTCTCTCTCTATCAATAATAAATAAATGTAAAAAAAAATTAAAAATAAAAAAGAAGGCTGACCCTTGGCAGTTTGGAGGTGGGCACCCCAGGGAAGCGTTCTTGAAGGAAGTGATGTCCAAGCTGAGGCCTGAGGATTGAGTAGGATTTGCCTAGGCGAAGGAGATTGTGTGGGCTAGGGGGAGTTTATTCTAGGGAGAGAGCACAGCTACTAAGTCTGAAGGGGAGAGAAAGCCATGACTCTGGAAAGTGAGGAGGTAGAGAGAAGCCTGGAGAGGTCAGGAGGAGCCAGACTATATTCTGGAATGCCAAGGAATATGGCCAAAGGCGTGAAGGCCTGGTAAAGCTTCCAGCTGGTATTTCGCTGGTTAATTCCTCCCTTGGAAAGGATAGGAATGGCACGGGAGTGACTCAGCTCAGCCTCTCAGGGCTGAGACAGGGACTAAGCACCTGGGGAAAGCCACCACTTGCCACTCTGGAAGAACTTTAGCAGGTGTAGACCCTGACCTGTGGGGACACAACCCAGGGAAGCCAATCACCTCATTATTCTTGTTGCATTTTAATTTCCACACCTGGGCCCCGCTGGCATGTCCTTCCCCCTCCCCCTGCCCCCGGCTCTTGTTTGTGTCAGGTGCTCCACTGGGATCGTGAAAACCTAGCCCTCATGAGAAGGCACTCACTGTGATCACAGCCCATCATTCTTAATATACCTTTTTTTTAAACGTTTTATTTATTTTTGAGAGAGAGAGAGAGAGAGAGAGAGAGAGAGAGAGAGGGAGAGAGACAGCGTGAGCAGGGAGGGTCAGAGAGAGAGGGAAACACAGAATCTGAAGACAGGCTCCAGGCTCTGAGCTGTCAGCACAGAGCCTGACTCAGTGCTGGAACCCACGAACCGTGAGATCATGACCTGAGCCAAAGCCAGACGCTCAACTGACTGAGCCACCCGGGTGCCTCTTAATATACCTTCTTTAGAGGAGCCGGGGGGGCCGGGGGGAGCTCAGTTGGTTGACCATCTGACTTCAGGTTAGGTCATGATCTCTCGGTTCTTGAGTTCAAGCCCTGCATCGGGCTCGCTGCCGTCTATGCAGAACCTGCTTCAGATCCTCTGTCTCCCACCTCCTCCTCCCCCACTTGTGCGCACGTGTGCTCTCTCTCTCAAAATAAATAAACATTAAAAAAAATATATATATATATATATATACCTGGGGTGCCTGCGTGGCTCAGTCAGTTAAGCATCCAACTCTTGGTGTAGGCTCAGGTCATGATTTCATGGTCTGTGGGTTCAAGCCCTGCATGGGGCTCCACACTGTCAGCGCGGAGCCTGCTTGGAAAGTTATCTCTCCCTCTCTCTCTGCCTCTCCCCCACTCATGCTTTCTGTCTCCCTCTCAAAATAAATAAACTTAAAAATAATTTTTTTTAAGTTTTTTTTTAAATGTCTTATTTATTTTTGATACAGAGTGAGAGAGACAGAGCATGAGAGGGAGAAGGGCAGAGAGAGAAGGAGACACAGAACCGGAAGCAGGCTCCAGGCTCTGAGCTAGCTGTCAGCACAGAGCCTGACGCAGGGCTCGAACCCACGAACGTGAGATCTGACCTGAGCCGAAGCCGGAGGCTTAACCGACTGAGCCACCCAGGCGCCCCAAAAATAATTTTTAAAATAAAAACAATACACCTTCTTTAGACCAGCCTTGTGCTCAGCTGTTCACCTGCTGGCCCAGGTGAATCAGATCATGTGCCATCGCTCAGTTCGTTGGTTCTGGGAAGTTAACAATAAATAGATATATACAGAAAGCCTCGTTACTCAAACTTATTTACAAAATTTCCTTAAACTTTCCTTTAACTATATTCCTTTTTTTCCCTTGATCTAACTTATGACCAAAGCTTTTGCTGCCGAACGGGTTGAGTATGGTGCAGTTGTTGAGAGGATTGACTCTGAAGTCTGACAAAACCGGTTTGACTCCTGGATCTGGTCATCCCTAGCTGTCTGGGCTTTTATCTTTTCTGAGTCTTGCTTTTCTCACCTGTAGAATGGGGGTGTTAGATTCAAGAAGACAATGTATGTCAAATGCGTAGCACATCGTTTGGCATGGTAGGGTAAGCCAGTGTTCAAGATTCAGGGGGCACCTGGGTGGCTCGGTTGGTTAAGCATCTGACTTCGGCTCAGGTCATGATCTCGCTGTTGGTGGGTTCGAGGCCTGCCTCGGGCTCTCCGCTGTCAATGAAGAGCCTGCTTTGGGTCCTTAGTTTCCCTTTCTCTCTGTCTCTGTCTCTGTCTTTCCCTGCCCTTCCCCCGCTTGTACTCTCTTTCTCTCTCAGATAAAAGATGTTTATTGAGCCCCTACTATGAGTCATATGCTCCATAAATAATTCAAAGTGAGCCTGCTTCTTCCCGGTGGATTTATCTGTTCTGCTTTTAAATTATCATTAAGGAAATGAGCTTAAACGGGTAGTTTTCAAAGTGTGGTCTGCAGACCCCTGGGGGGTCACTATGATCTTCTCAGGGACCCGCAAGTGTGAACGTTATTGTCGAGATAGTACTGAGATATGATTTGCCTTTCTCACCGTGTGGATGTTTTTGCACGGACGGCACAGGAGCGTCAGTCGGGAAAACAGCTGGTGACCCGAGGCAGTCACCCCAAGCTGCACGAGTGACCACTTCTTCAGCTGCCGCTTCTTGCAGGAAAAAAAAGTTCTATTCGAGAGTCATCTATTGAGGACCATGGCCTTGGGTCACAATCATTTTATTAAATCTCGACCCTTGAGGACATACCTTTACAGCATTTTGTCTGATAAGAGGAGAAGTGGCCAGAAGGTGCTTTGCGGACATATACCGGAGTACAGTCCTGTCTCCAAGAACCGCGCGTGGAGGATGGAGTCGCCAGCTGAAGGGGACCGCCATTTTTATCTGACAAACGATGGTGATTCAGCCCGGACAGATTTGTTTTTGAAAGTGAACAAAGGGAGCCTGTCCTTTCAAGGAAGGCAACTGCCAGGATTTGTTGCCACTGATTCAATTTGAAATTGCAGGCCAAAGTTAGAATTTTGGAAAACTTTGGGGCGCCTGGGTAGTCGGTTGAGCGTCAGGCTTCGGCTCAGGTCATGATCTCACGGTTCATGGGTTCCAGCCCCGCGTCGGGCTCTATGCTGACAACTAGCTCAGAGCCTGGAGCCTGCTTTGGATTCTGTGCCTCCCTCTCTCTCTGACCCTCCCCTGCTCACACCGTCTCTCTCTTTCTCAAAAATAAATAAAACGTTAAAAAAAGAGAAAAAATGAATTTTGGAAAACTTGTATCAGCCATTGTGAGCTTGACAGTTTCCTAGTTCGTTTCTAAGCTTTGGTGGTGAGATGAACAAATGTGATTTGGAAGAGCCGTCTAATGAAGTGTGGCAGATCTGCATGAGTCCGTGAATCAGTCTTTTCCAAATGACCAACGCACCTTATTACAGCATGAGTGAAGGATCCATTGAAAGGGAAAGATAGACCAGTGGATTTTGAGATCACAGAGTAAGAAAAGTTCATTGTTACGGTTTCAGTTTCAACATTGCCATGGAGAAACTAAAACTCCTGGAGTTCGGGTGCACTGTTAAGGGATAATATCCTGATGGTCGGCAAAGGCTGTTGAAATAGCCCTCCTTTCTCCAGCAGCCTGCTAATGTCAGGCTGCGTTTTCTTTATATGGATCAACCAAAAGACCATATCGCGATAGGTTGATTTCAGAAGTAGTTATGAGAATCCAGCTGTTCTCCATGAAGCCAGACATTAAAGAGATTTCTAAAGAAAAAATGTTAATGCCGATTTCCTTGGTAAGAAAAAAAATGGTGTTTTGGAAAAATAGGATTATTTTCATAAAACCGTAGTATCTATGTTAACATGTAATGGGTTTATTGTTATTTTAAGTTAAATGATATTTAAAATTTTCTCAGTTTTAAGTTCTAATATGGTAAATAGAGATGGTTATAACCCACATGGGGTTATGTGAAGATTGAAAAGGAGTTCTGGTACCAAGGGGGTTTCAAGGCGCTGAGCTAGACTGTTTAGCACGTGCTGTGAACGGTTCAGTGCATTTCACGAACAGTGTCGTCTGAGCCCCTTACATCCAGCCAAGGCGATAGCTTGTGTGAACTGCCCGTCCCACAGTCTCTAACTGCCACTGAGTCCAAAGCCACCTCGCTTCAAAAATCCTAAGCTTCTGGGGTGCCTGCCTTTGGCTCAGGTCATGATCTCACAGTTCGTGGGTTCACGCCCCGCATCGGGCTCTGCGCTGGGCTCTGAGCTGACAGCACAGAGCCCGCTTTGGACCCCGTCTCCCTCTCTCTCCGCCCCACAAATGGGCTCCTCCTTCCCTCCGTGGATTCCCCCCCAGAGATTTTCATTTCACCATTCCAGAAGGAAATCCCATACCCATGAAGCAGTCACCTCCCCCCCCACCCCGCCTCTCCCCCTGCCCCCTCCCCCTGCCCCTCCCAAACATTAATCTGCTTTTTGTGTCTATGGATTTGCCCAATCTGGGAATTTCCTATCAATGGATCACACAGGAGGTGGCCTCTGTCTCCGGCTTCTTTCTTTCAGCCTAATGTTTTCAAGATCAGTTCCTGTTGTAGCTTGTGAAGTCCTGCATTCCTTCGAGTGGCTAAATAATATTTCAGGATGAATCTACCACATTTTGTTTAGCCATTTATCAGTGGATGGACATTTGGGTTATTTTTACCTCTGGGCTCTTGTGAATACCGCTGCCGTAGACATTCATGTATATAGTTTGTTTGAACATCTGTTGTTAATTCTTTTATTTTTAATTTTTTAATGTTTTATTTATTTTTGAGAGAGAGAGAGAGAGAGAGAGAGAGACAGAATGAGCAGAGGAGGGGCAGAGAGAAAGAGACACAGAATCCGAAGCAGGCTCCAGGCTCTGAGCTAGTGTTCAGCAAAGAGCCCGACGTGGGGCTCAAACCCATGAACCATGAGATCATGACCTGAGCCAACGTCGGACGCCCAACTGACTGAACCACCCAGGCGCCCTGTCTTCTCTCTTTCTTGATGTCAAGTTAGATCTGGAGATCTTTCTCTAGTACCCACATTTCTGAGATTGGGGCCACAGAAGACAAGAGCTGACAACAAAATCCCCCTGCCAACGACCCTCCGGGGCTCCGCGTTGAGGAAGGCAATGAAGGGGCTCGCTGGGAGGGAAGCATGGCCGGCTGGTGCCTGCCATCCATCCCCCGTCCGTTATTTGGGAGTCCCTGGTTCTTCCTTTCTTTCCTTTGCCTTCTCAAATCCCACCCTTCAATCATTTTTCGCTGCTTTCTTCTCAGCGGAAGTTGCTAAGTTTTAAATCTTTCCCTCAGTCTTCTTTTATTTTCGGTCTTGGCTCTTTTCCTCCCTGTCTCCCCAGTGGGAAAAAGAGGGCAAATTTATAAGAATTCCATGTGATGGGAACAGGTGTCGGGGTTCTCTGCCCTGGGCTGTCCTTGTCTGAGCCTCTCCAAGGAGACTGCATTTAGTCTGCGTGTCGGATGCTGAGACTCAGAGGCCGCCCACCGTGGCCTGAGCCCCTAGGTGGGCGCAGGCCCCACCCCGCCGTCGTGCTCAGACCCACCTGTATTTTTAGCTCAGGGCTCCTGTCCCTGCTGGAAGGCACAGCCCCTGGGATGGCGCCACTTTCCCAAGGGCTCCCAGCCAGCCCCTCCCACTGCCCAGACACTCCTACCTCCTGGCCCCCTGCCGCTGGAATGTTCTCGCCCAGTCTCTTCTGATGCAACCCCCCTCTTCTTTCAAAGCCAGCCATCAACAACACCTGCACCAAGAAGGCTCCTGAGTCTCCGCAGCTGCGATCCGTTTCTCCCTGGACCATCCCTCTTCTCTCTGCCCCCATTCCGAGGACTGAAATGGGGCCTCACGCTCTCTCATTAGTACAACGCCCTTCGGAGAACAGGTGCAGTGAATCTGAAAGCAGAGCCCTTCCAGGAATCCTGGGGCACACGGTCGCCGCATGAGTTGCGGACCTCACGTTCCTGGAGTGTGTGAGCTGTGGGCGTGTCACCCGGTGTCCTGCAGTCCTGGGCCACCGGAAAGCACCAGGCCAGGCCAGAACCAGGCCCTGGTGATTCGGACCCACCTCAGGCGGGTGCCCGGCAGGCGGTGAGAGCTGGATAAATCAGTGTTTATTGTTGCAGTTTTGCTTGTTTTTAATGCCCCTTAATTTGGGAGTTTCTTGAGTGTAGGGATCACGTATTTCTCTTCTCACCAGTTTCTCAGCACTCCGACTGGCCTGGCCCTGATCAATCTCAGTAAACATTATTATTATTATTATTATTATTTTTTGCTGTTGGATGGAATGCGATTATTTATTTTTGAGAGAGAGGGAGACACAGAATCTGAAGCAGCTCCAGGCTCTGAGCTGTCAGCACAGAGCCTGATGCGGGGCTTGAACCCACGAACTGTGAGATCATGACCTGAGCCGCAGTCGGATGCTTAACCAATTGAGTCACGCACAAGCCCCTGGAATGTCTTCATTAGACAGGATGGAGGACGGTTTGGCGAGGGCCTGGGATGGGGGAAAGCCAGAGGTCGGGAGGACCTGAAAGTTTATCTACAAATAATCTGCCAACCAACCTTCCCCCCGCCTGCACACGTATGTAGCTCTTCCCTTCAAGAGGGGTTTATGTCCCCTCCCCCCTTGAGTCTGAGATGGCCCTGTGACTCACTCTGACCAACAAAAAAAGGCAGCAGAAGCGACACCCTGAAGACAGACACCCGTCCGTTTCCTCTTCTACTCCTTGGGAATCCAGCTGCCATGCTCTAGGAAGCCCAGACTATTTTTCTGGAGAGAGAGCGCATGGAGAATCCTGGAGGATGAGACACGACTAGGAGGAGGAGACAGTGTGACAGCATGATTCAGCCCAGTCAACACCATGCGGAACAGAAACACTGTTCCCAAACCCACCACATGGTGAGATGTAACAAACCGTTTTAAGCCACGGGATATTGGGACTGTTTGTTACGCAGCACAGATGACCGGCAAGAGAGGCTCTCATGTCTGAGAACAGGAAGGAATGGCAGGGATAACAGACATCCCTCGAATGCCAGGCAAATGCCCGCTCCTGCCGACAGGCAGTGCGCCTAGTTCTCATTCAGTTCTCACGACACTCCTCCTCCCCAGTTTTCGGAGGCTCAGAGAGCTGTAGTCACCTGTGTAAAGACACACAGTACATGAGGACAGAGACGAATTTCATGTCTCTGACTCCAAATTCTGTACTCTTCACCAGGTCTCCTTGCTGGAGGCCAGCCCAGGGAAGGGGCACAGACCCCGACTTCCGGTTTTATCTGGGAAAGGCTTCACTGAGGAGGTGAGCTGAGAACACACTGGGCTTCTGTGGGCTGTGCAGACTGCCTCAGTATGTGTGCCGGTGCGAGGAGGGGCTGGCGGGGGGCGTGGCTGGAAGCCTGACAGGGTCCCCGGAGACGCTCTGCCTCTGGGCTCTGTGCCTGGGCCAGCACTTTATTTATTTATTTTTAATTTTTTTAATTTTCAATTTTTTTAAATGTTTACTTTCAAGAGGCAGACACAGAACATGAGTGAGGGAGGAACAGAGATAGAGAGGGAGATACAGAATCCGAAGCAGGCTCCAGGCTCCAAGATGTCAGCATAGAGCCCGATGTGGGGCTCAAACCCACAAACAGTGAGATCATGACCTGAGCCGAAGTTGGACACTTAACCAACTGAGCCACCCAGGTGCCCCTAACTTTTTATTTTTTAAAAGAAGTCAGGTCTTTTATTTTTAAAAAAACTTTAATGTTTATTTTTGAGAGAGAGAGTGAGAGACAGAGCGTGAACAGGGGAGGAACAGAGAGAGAGAAGGAGACACAGAATCTGAAGCAGGCTCCAGGCTCTGAGCAGTCAGCACAGGGCCTGACGCGGGGCTCGAACTCACAAACTGTGTGATCATGACCTAAGCCGAAGTCAGATGCTTAAAACAACTGAGCCACCCAGGCACCCTGGGCCAGCTCTTTAAAGGCTGGCTCTGGAGTCTGGGGGACCAGAAAGGCTCTCCTAAGCACAGTGATAGGATAAGCGCCTGGGAACCAAGCCGTGGTAAGTGAATGTCCAGAGCCTCATTTTACTAATCTGTAAGATGGGGGTAATAATAGACCCTAACTCACAAATCCTGGTGAGGACGCTGTGATTTATGGAAAGTGAGTTTGGCCTAGCCCCCCCCCGCCCTGGGCGGGAGAGCATTCTCTCTCCCAGCCCTTCTCTTAGCTCAGCCCGTGAACTTGGGCTTGTCACTAGCCTGTCTGCGTTTTGGTTTCTCCACCTGAAACTGTTCAGTAAATGGTTAACTGTCCCTGACACAGCGATGAAAGGAGCCGGCAAAGCTTTAGACTCTCTGGGCCACAGCCACAGAGGAATTCGGAGAAGCCCTTCTGGCCCCCCTTTGAGGCCAGGACTGGACAGGGCACCCCCAGAGGTCAGATTCTCAAATCCTCTCTCCCTTAAATTTGATCTTCTTTTATTCCATAACCTCTCATTAAACACCTACTGTATGCCACAGATTGTGTGCCAGGTGCTAGGGCTCAGCTGGATGGCTCAGCTGGTTAAGCATCTGACTCTTGGTTTTGGGCTCAGGTCATGATCTCGAGGTTTGTGGGTTCAAGCCCCGTATTGGACTCTGTGCTGACAGCGCACAGCCTGCTTGGGATTCTCTCCCTCTCTCTCTCTGCCCCTCCCTTGCTTGCTCTCTCTCTCTCTCTCTCTCTCTCTCTCAAAATAAATAAACTTATGAGGCACTCGTATGGCTCAGTCAGTTAAGCGGCTGACTTTGGCTCAGGTCATGATCTTGCAGTTTGTGAGTTTGAGCCCCAGGTCAGGCTCTGTGCTGACAGCTCAGAGCCTGGATCCTGCTTCGGATTCTGTATCTCCCTCTCTCTCTGCCCCTCACCCGTTCATGCTCTCTCTCTCTTCCTCCACCTCTCTCTAAAACATAAATATTTAAAAAATTAAAAATAAGTAAACTTAAAAATTCTTGAAAAAAATAAAAAAGAAAATCATGGATGAAACAATTCATTGTAAGTATTATACAAAAATATTAAATTTCGACAGAACAAAAATCATTGATCACATTTTGGGGAGAATACAATTATATATACATAAAATCTGCGTTAGGTCTCTAGGGATGGATGAAATTCCCCTTCTATTCAGATTGGGGCTCTGAAGAGGTTTCTCCACCCATTTGCAGAGTTGAAAGTTCCCTACTATTTGGAAGGTGAGGAAAAAAAAACCACAAATGAAATACATTGTTGCTCATTGGTTCCCGCCAACTCTCCCTGCTTTACACTGCTGGGTCCACGCCTTCCATTCAGTATTCCCTCTCTGGACAGTTGCTATTTATAGTAACTTCGATGATATGACAATGCCTCCTTGGATGTCCCCTCTACATTGCAGACGGGCTCTTGAGGCTAAGTGGCCCCCCAGGAGCCTTGATCCAGCCCTCCTCGCACTCTGCTCCCTCCTTCCTCCTTCCTTCTGGTCTCTCTGGGTCCCTAGTTCTGCGAAAACTTGGCCAGGCACCTTCAGAGTGCTAGAGAAGCCTCAGGTCCCAGCCCTGGCCAACAGCCTCAGTCCACAGGCAATAACCCGGATATGTGTTCTGACATCTTGGTTAGCCTTGGTTTCCCCTAGAAATGGCTCAAACCTCAAAGAAGGGCACTGCTGAATGCAAACCCTTGCTCCACCACCTGTGCCATTTGTGACCTTATCTGAGGTCACTTAATTTCTGACCTCAGTGATTTTATCCATAAAGTGGGAATGAAAATGGTAGTCTCCCACGTATTAAGTAAATTACCTCCGTACAGTGCGTAACAGCATGGCTGGCCCAGAAAAGGTGCTCAGTGAATGGTACCCAGCCTTGTGGCTGTTGTCGTTCCCGGGGAAGTGCGGAAAGAAAAATGATTCTTGAACAGGGCAAGTGATTTGGATGCCGCTCCTTGGGTTTTGCAGGAGTGAAGCATCTGCTGCCTTTGAAGTCCCAGGAACTTAGCGGCTGTCCTTGGCAGTCCCCAAGAGGGCGTCACTCCCCTACCAGACATGCCAGAACAGAGATCTTGTTGACTTGGTTTTTACCCCCTTTGTGGTCTTTAATATTTCCTCCTCTGTCTTTCCGGAGCACTCAAGGCTGAAGCTTTTCATCTTATGTTCTCTCTTGTCAAATAATTAAAAAAAGATACCCCCCCCCCCCGATTTATGGGGAGTCTCTACTCACCAGCCTGTAAGAGCCACTCATTCATCTATTCAACAAACCTGCCAGCACTTATATAGTGCCTACTGGGTGCCAGGCACCGTGCTGCTTGGTAACCCCGAACCTTATTAGTGAGGCTGCAGTAGGATGACTTTCCACTCAGGTCTTGCGGCGTGGCCTTGGGCAAGTTACTTAACCTCTCAGAGTCTCCATTTCTTACCAGTGAATTGGAAAAATAAAATCTGCCCCAGGGTTGGGATTAAATGGGACAAGCCACTCCGCACTGTCGCATACAGGGCATGGCCTATGGCTGCGTTCAAGGTGTAGGTGATCAAGTGCCAGAGATAGGGGCAGGTGATTTGGTTTGCAGGCCCCAGCAACATTTATTTTTCTTGTTTGCTTTTGCAAGTGGTTTGTTTTTCTAATTGCCAACATACTGAAAATAAAAAGCGAGAATTCTCCTTGGCTCTCCAGACCTCAGACTGCAGAGGTAACGGGCGACAAGAGTGCATTCTCCGACCTTTTGTTTTGCATTGACGCAAATACACAAAACACCGAAGATGACTGGTTTATTATTTTTCATTTTCCAAAAACGCATAACGTATCCATATCGTGCAACAACCTTGCTTTTGAATTAACAATGTATTGTTTCTGTTTCCTCTCGGTGTCTGTATCATATAACAAAATCCGGGCTCTCGGTGGGTCTGGAGGCGCTGCAGTTCTGAAAGGGGAGGGGGCGGGGATCCAGGCTCAAGCCCCCTCCCTTCTCAGCCCTCCAGGCGTCTGGGCCTCATCACTTCAGGCCGTCTCCCTCTCTAGCCCAGCCCCCCTTCTTCCGGACCACTCATCCCCGCCCCCCTCCCCCGGCGCGCCCCAACCTCCTCCCCAGGGCCGCCTCTGCCTCCCCTTCCCCTTCCCAAGAACCCCTTCCCCTTCTCTCCCTGGACCCCTTCTCTGGGCCTCAATCCCAAGTCCACTGGCTTCCCAGACCGTCTTCTCTCAGCTTCCTCCCCTAGTCTCCCCAGCCCCAATTCCGGCCCTTTCCCTCCCCGCCCCTTGGTCCCCTCCGCCTCCCCAGAACCCCAGCCCCCCTTTCTCTTGTACCCGTTCCCCTCCGTCTCCCTGGGACCCCAGCCCCCACTTCCCTGTGCCCCTCCCCTCCGCTGCCCGACTTCTCCCCTCCTGGTACCCCAGCGCCTCTACCCCTTGGCCGCCCTTCCCCCCCAACCCCCCGCTTCTCCCGTGCCCCCACGCCCCGCTTCCTTGCCCCTTCTCCTTCCCCCAGGACCCCAGCCCCGCCTTCTCGCGGGCCCCTTCCCACCCCGCTGT